>NW_024505561.1:3575687-3576203 GCF_017590055.1 Onychostruthus taczanowskii | reverse complement strand
AGGCCCCGGTGGGGCGGGCCGGGCCGCAGGTGGGCGTCGGGCGCGGCCGCCGGAGGAGCGGCCGCCGGGCAAGTCACCTCTTGACGCGGATGATCTGGTCGCGCATGGGTCGGATGTCCTGGAAGCTCTGCTGGTTGACCAGGCTGTAGACGAGGATGAATCCCTGCCCGTTCTTGATGTAGAGGTCCCGCATGGAGGCGAACTGCTCAGTGCCCGCCGTGTCCAGGATCTCCAGGACGGAGGGGGAGGCGTCCACCTCGATCTCCTTGCGGTAGAAGTCCTCGATGGTGGGGTCGTACTTCTCGATGAAGGTGCCGGTCACGAACTGCACCGTGAGCGCCGACTTCCCCACCCCGCCCGAGCCCAGCACCACCACCTTGTACTCGCGCATCCTCCCGCCAGCGCGGACCGCCCGCCCGACCCGCACCTGCCGACGGCCCCTCCTCACCCCCCCGCCATCGGCCGCCCCGCCCTGTGCCCGCCGCCGCAGCCGCCTCCGCTCCGCTCCCCGCCCGG
>NW_024505561.1:3452694-3575584 GCF_017590055.1 Onychostruthus taczanowskii | reverse complement strand
GCTGCCGGCGGCGGGGCCGCGCTCACGGGCTGCGGCGCGGCCGGGGTGGGGCGGCGGCCCCGCCTCCTCCTTCCCGTGTCGCCACGGCAACAGCCAACGGGGCGGGACGGGGGAAGAAAGAGCGGGGAGGAGGAGGAGGAGGAAGAGGAGGGCGGGCACCGCCCCGTCACGTGGCGCGCCCCCCTTCCTGCCCCCGGGCGCGGCGGCCGCACGTGATGCCGGCGGGCGGCGGCGGCGCCGCTGTCGCCGCTGTCGCCCGTGTCCCTTCCCTTCCCCTCCCCTCCCCGCGTCCCCTGCCGTGCCGTCGCTCCGGGGACACAGCGTCCCCCGGCCCCGCCGCCCGGGCCGGCTCCGAGCGGGAAGGGGCGGGACGAGCCAATGGGAGCGCGGCCGGGCTCCCGCGGTTCCGCTTCCCGGGCGGCGGGAGGCGGCTCCGGCGCGGTAAGTTCGGGCCGCTCCGGACCTGGCGGCTTTCCGGCCGTGTGAATCCCGCTGCTGCGTGTAGAAGTCAGTGGGATTCATCGAATCCATGGCAGTGATCCGGCGCGCGTTGGATCCCTTTGGACGCACTGCGGTCTGGGCCGTGCCTGCGAGGGGGCGGCCGGAGGTGTTTGTTGGCAGTGGTGCCTGCCTTCTCGTCCCCTTCTGATAGAGGGAAGGGGCCAGAAAAAGTGGTGGTGCAGTTTGATAAAAGTGCTCCATCAAAACTGTATAGAAAACGAAGATGATTGATGGGATGGAATTCACAGATCCTCCCAGGAACGGGTATCACTCCGGAAAGATGCTCACTTGTATGCTTGCCTGTCTGCTACGAGACAGACTCCTTAACGCTTCTTTTATTTATTTTCCCTTCTTTTTTTCTCAGTCATAATTGGCTAGAATTATTTGATACAGGGAGTAAAGACTTTGTTTCCATTGGAGGGTCAAAGGTCAGCCAGAGCCCTTGGTCCGCTGTTCAGATGCTTTCTGAAAATGCTTTCTGGCTGTCGGAAATGAGCCCTGTCCTGGTGCTGTGTTTCTTGTTGCGCTGTTCTTCCCACTGCATTGTCATATCTTCATCTGAAGTATAGTCCAAGGTGTCGGCCTGTTTTCCAGGCGAGGCTGGTTCTGATTCCTTTTTGGCTTGTTTTCATGTTTCCAAACCAAGCAGTGGCAGACATATTAAGAGCTTTTTGGGGCACGTTTGTCCCTGTCCAAGTCTTTCAGTTAAATGCTTGCCAACTGCAGTATTTTAAGCTTTGCAGTGTTTTGCTTGGGTATTCTGTTTCGCTTTTCTTCTGTGTGTTCTTGATTATTTTTTTTTTTAATTGCAAAGCTTCAAAACAATTTTGTCTTAGTAGGATGGCGATAGCTTTGGTGCATCGAGGAGAAAGAAGATTATCTGCCAGCTTCTTGCAGTTCCCGTGTCCAAAGCTGTCAAAGTAAACTGGAAACCACACTTATTTGAGTGATTTAAATATATCATTACCAAAGAGGTAGACAATTTTTTACAGGACTGTCAGAATTAATTTGTAAATAATGCAGAGCCTGGTCATAACTGAGTAATAGTTTCGACAAATGACCTAATTTCTATTGGTGACTTGAAACCTTCAAGTATTAGAAATGAGCCTACAAGAATGTGTTATATCACAAAATACAAGACACTGTACAGATTAATAACTATTGTACAGATTAAATAACTGTAACAAATTAACAGTAGCAGAGTAATTAACTGTAACTAATGTACAGATTAATAACTATTTGTAGTGTGAATCCAGGAACCCTCCAGCAGAATAATGGGAAAATACCTGGATTTATTAGTCAACAATGAAAGCAGGCTTCCAGTTTAATGTGGTCGTGAAAAAACTGACTGTGACAGTGGTGTGCACACAGCCAAGCTTCTGGGTGACTGGTGACACATTACTGTGTCCAGTTCTGATAAATCACATCCAGGAAAGAGGAGTTTGTGCAAAAGTACTTCCGGGAGGGTTACTGGAGATGAAAACAAAGCTTATCTACAAGAGTGCACTGGGAATATTTGTTTGATTAACCTAGGAAAAGCAAATGCAGGGGAGGGTTATGAGTAACCAGTAAGGCAGGGTGGAGTCAGGCTCAAGCGAAAAGGCATTTAACCTAATGAGCAACACTGATGGAAGAGCACGGATCTAAACTGATTATAACCTAGGTAGAAAACTAAGCCGTCTCAGTGCAGTGAGGGCTTTGTCTTCCATGAGGAACAGTGAAAATGGACTTACTTAACAGGCTTTAAAATGTGTTGTGCATCAGAATAGGAAGATTATGTGTAATTATACAAAACAGATTTAAGTGATCGATGTTAGAGGGAGGAGTTTTGGGCCTCCCTGACTTATCCTGAGACCAGAGCAACCTCCTGATGTTCAGCAGAAAAAAAGCTGTCAACTGCTGGTTCATGATGGGGAGGGTGGGAAGGCCACAGCTGAGAAAGAGGTAATAGAAATGCTCCCACTAAGGACGTTTACACCAGATGTTCAGTCTCTTAGATTTGATGGGCAGCAAAATGTAATTTTACTTAATAGTGTATGCAGGGACCTAAGAAATGTAGAAACTGGAAATACAGAAGGATAGTGTATGTAGAGTATGGAGGATGTAAAAGAAAATGTAGGATGGTCAACAGGAGGAGGTGCTGGATGCTGTGACTGTTCCCAGGGATCTCACCGTAGCTGTTCTGAGGCTGAGCATCTTGTCATTGCCCAGTGCTGTTTTTCTGAACTTCATTTTTGATTGTAATTCATCTGACAAGAGCAACAACACTGAAAATTCACCTAATAAGTGCTGGAGGCTCAGCCCTGAAAACAAATACAGTATCAGTTTTGTGGAGTTATTTATAGTGAGGTGGAGAACATGGGGTCATTTAGGTACTGCCAGTCTGTTTTTATTGCATGTTGCTTATACTTCTGTTCTTCTTTACTGAAGAACGGGAGAAAAAAAAATAAGGTAGTAAATTGCAGGGAAAGAGAAACTTCCTGCCATAAAAGATTGAATTGGGCAATGCTTGCCAGGCAAATATCTCAGCCCACAGCATGCTTTCCCAGCGTGACTTCCTTTGTAGCTTCTCACAGGAGACTCGAGATTCATCTAGTCCCCCTGTGCTGTACAGCTGGGCTTTTGCCGGCTTCCTAGGATTTAGAAACTTCAGTTTTATTGCTCACTTCTCAAGTCTTTTTATGTCTTGTATCGAGCTGTCTTATTTCAAGCTTCAGTGGCCTGCGGCTTACCGCACTGTTTTATGGTAGCCTGGAGTTTCTCAATAAATATTGAATTTTTATCTTGCGCAGCAACCAACATACTGGTTTGTAATTTTTTTTGCTAGTATTGTAGCCTCTGATTATGCATTAGGGTTTGTATTTAAAAGAGGAAAATGGCTCTAATACCTATTTCCATTTTAAAGCCAGGGTTTGCCAATTCTTCACTATTAACGGTATCAGTTGCAAGGTGTACAATGTAGCAGCATAAAATAGATGGGGGAATCTGTAGTGCCCTTCCTCTGAGAGCTGGTGATGGTCTTCTAACCCTGAAGCACAAGAAAATGTGTGATAAAGCTGTCTGTGCTACAGACTATTCTGGTGTACATTTGTTTTCCATGGTCAGGTGTTCTTTTAAGTGTTTATTAGTAGAAGAACATGATTTCCTGTCCTTGCTTACCATAATGTCTTTACATTCAGGCTGTCAATGCAGTTCCATCATCACTTAGATTTCTCCTAATTGTGTGTCATTGCTGTATTTAGGAAGTGTTGAAGATTAAGATTTTGCTTCATCTTTAATATTTCCTAGATAAATTGTCTTGTTAGTAGTGTCCATAAAGTTGTTAGCAAATTGAGGATGCAACTAGTTGCAGTGAAAGGTGGCTGACTTGGCTTACTCTGTCATTAGCATTTTAACACCTTACCAAGGTTGTCAGACTAGTAATTTCCCTTTCACACCAGCAGTAAAGTTGTCCCATTCTAAGAGCAAAATTATAAATGTTTGACACCTTTGTTCATGCTTTCTAGGTGAGAGCAGGAACTGTCCGTACCTGTAAAGGTGAAGGAGGCTGGACCTCCTCCATCTGTCTGGCAGCAGTCGGGTGGCAGCTCGGGTCGCCCATGAGCCCATCAGTGACAGCCAGGTGATCGGAAATGTTCTTTGGGCAACTCTCTTCTGCTCAGTTATAATTGCTTATAGCTTTCACTTAAGCACATTTAGAGTCAGAAAGCTAAAATCTGAAGTGGTCTCTTGTACTTCTGTGATCCACAGGGGTGAAAGCAGACCCTGGAAGCTGGATCTGTTAGGTCCCCAACTCTGCCCAACCCCACACTGCCTTTCTCCCTCTGACACCTGTGCTGGGCCATTTCAGCTCACTGAATTTGTAGAAAGTGAACCCAGATTTTAAATACAAATTGTTTTATCATTCCTAGCTACCAGGGGCTCAGCCATGAAAGAAGAACAGCGTTAACTCTGTTAAACTCTCACAGTGTTGAGTTAAACTGTTTTAAGTTGAGGATGTTAACCCCTCACCTATTGATTCCCAAGAGACTGTTTTGTGTTGTGAGGGAAAACAAGTGAGATTACATTCCAGCAGAACGAGATTCAATTAATGTGTTTTCCCTTGCAACTAGAGAGGACAACCAGGGTGAACACAATTACTGTGGCTCCACCAATAGATACTCATTAAATTGCTGTACCTGCCACTTTCAATTGTGTGATCCAGTCCCCAGGGTTTGGGTTCTTCTGGTTTTTAACAGTTTGAAAGAGATGGAGACAATAGGAGTAGACATACCAAAGTCTTCTTTCAGTCATAATTTAATTTTCTAACCAGAAAGGAGCATTAAGGTAGTTTCAGTCCCATGGGTTTATTTCAAAATTCGATAGGTCCAGAGATCCCCACAGCTTTCTCAATATTGATCTTTCCTAACACTTCTGGTTAACTGCTAAAAGAAGGGGATCGCTTGTTGAGGGGTAGGAATGATGATTTTTAAACTCTTTTATGCAGTCAGTTGGCCATCCCTGTCATGTATTAAGGTCATTGTGTTTAATTGAAGATGGTGGTTAAATTAAAAAAGAGTAATTGCTCCTGGCACCTCTTTTTACTAATAGTGAAAATTTGATAAACCATTCCCCCAAAGTGCCTGGAAATCAAAGTGAAAGTAGTATGAATTAGCTTGTGACCTGATTTTTACTGTTTTCAGTGGTTTTGGTGGACTTTTCCTCATGTATTATGGCATTTCACAACAAAGTTTTCCTTGCTTCCCATAAAGCAAATGAGAAATCCGGATGGTGCAATTAACTTCAATTAAAACTTCCATTGCATATTTAAGTTTTGTAAGAAATAGTCATCACTAATGAAGTGAAGTTAAATAAGTGTTGTTCAGATGTAAAAACAGGGGAAGTCAGTTTCAAGATATAAAAAACACAGCAAAATAAACAAAAACCAGGTAATTTATTATTCTATTTGACTCTGTCATTCTTTCTCCTTATGATGTTTAAAAATAAATCAATTTAATCACCAGACTTAAGAGAAAGTTAGGACAATGATAGTCTGTTTTTATTAAGATACAAAAGTTTTGCAATATCTGTCATCAGTCAACATTTTTTTTCTTGAGTCAGACTTAAAAAAGTCCTTCCTTATAATAATCATTGTATAAGCATCAGGGATATTATACTTGTAGACATCAATAAATACTACAGTTACAATAATATTTGCTTGTTATGTGGTTATTTTTTGCAAAATATTCAGAACTGAAATGATAAGATGTCTTAAATGCTCTGAGTTATACTGTAAATTAAAATAAGATTTCCAATATACTTTTCCCAGAAAAGGGGGAAGCATTTAATCTTGATTTCACATAATCCAATCATAACTTATCTAAGTTCAATTCAGTACATGAACTAAAACCGAGTAGCTCGTTTTGGTGCATATCCAAAGGGATGGGTTTGCTCTGAATGTTCAGATTTACATCATCTGTCCTGGTGGAGTTGGTTGCTGTGCCAAGCATTGCAGTCACAGTGAGAAAGGCCTGGGGAGGATCCCTGGGGAGAGGCAGGTTTTAAGGGCAGACATGGAGAGGTAGGTTTAAAGTGGGACAGCCCCTGGAAAAGAGCCAGCTGCCACTTTGCCAGCAAGTGCTGACCCTGTCTGTGCACACAAGGAGGTGGACAAATGTGCAGTAACTTGTCTCTTTCTACATGAAGGTCTGGAGTTTCTGCTTGTAGGAGCTTGTGAAGCCCAACCTCTTAATTAGTGGAACAGGAAATTTTAACTGAATGCTTCAGGATCATGTGGTTTATATATGATCTTTATCAACACAGGAGCTTCTAACTGCTGGCCTTCAGAGATAAACACTAAGGGCCTGAAAATAATTGCCTTCCAACACTGACTATTGGGTTTTGCCTTTTGGTCTTCAGTTATTGTTGCTTCTTTTTGCTGCTTTGTGATAGATTATTTGGATTTTTTAACAAAAACCAGGAATCTCATGTTTTTGATGCCAGTAGCTGATGCTTTAAGACAACCCAATATATTTATGATAAAGTCATTCTGAGGCTAAAGAAAAGATTAATGCAAGGAAAAACTAAAAGGAGCTGAGTTTGTGAGGTTTACAAAGCTCTCATACTCTTCTTTAGGTCTCCATGCTGTATGTGAATGCAACACTGTGACTACTGTTTTCAAGCAGCCTTTCAGAGGTGTATTATAGTGGGAGGTCTATGCAAGCAGGACATCTGCATATCCAACTTTAGGAACCACAGCTCATTTGCTTGAGTTGAAAAATACCAAGAATTAGCTCCAGCCCCTCATGGCACTTTGTCTTGGGCCTTCAGTGAGAGCTGAGACAATTACAGGTAGATGCTTGCAAAATGATTTGGGAGCAACCCACAAGACACCAAACAAATCCATAAAGTTAGATTTTTCCAGAATTATTTTGGGACTTTCATATAGATCTGGTCCCACTGCACAGAGATGAACTTTATCAGGATAGCTTTTCTGGGACAGATTCCAACAATATTTCCTTGTGGGTTTGGGATGAACATACTGGGCATATTAGATGACTGAGGAAAATGCTAGAACTACTCTGTGACAAACTTCTCAGGGTGGTTAGTGTCTAGTCATGCCTCTGGAAAAAAAGCATCATTAGGTGATGTATTTTTATCAGGTAACATGATGGCTTTCTTTATGTGCAGGGAGACAAGCAAAATTAGTGGTCGCTGTGGCCCTGTAATGTTCTCTTAAACCATACAAATCAGCCACCACCTGTCTTGTTAAGGACTAGCTTTTCATAAAATACTCTTATAAGCAAAATTTTAAAATTATGAAGAGGGTGCTGGAAAAATTGGTGTAATGTTTTAAAAAGTGATAATTCAATTTGCATATGTTGTCTAAGTACCTGTGTGTGCGTAGTTAAGAAGACATAAAGGAGATTAAAAAAAAGAATTCTTTGCTGCACTGTTTTCCATGGACATGAAATCCTTCAGCCAGTATCTCAGCTACTATAAATTGGCATAAACTCCAATATCTTAAAGCTGTGTTAGTTTATGTGACCCAAAATGACCTCTGGGATTTGTGGGACCACTGTGTAAATACCAGACCTGCCAGGATCAAAATAAATAACCCCTTTGGTACAGCCCTGGCTCCTTGCTTACATCTTACTCCTTGATTTAAGCAACATGGCGTGAAGCAGAGCAGGGGTAAGGGAGCCTTCAGCAGCTCTGCACCTGTCCCCAGCAAAACCCCTACCAGGCTGTTGCCATTTTCATCTTGCAGATGGAAACTGATGAAGAGAGAAGCTGTCTCCTTACTGTGGGCTAAAAATGCACTTTGGTGGAGGAAAGAGGCAGTGGCAGAGCTTTCCAGTACTAAGTAAGGGGCAAACCCTTCTGAGGAACATCTGACATGACAAGAAAGCTTTGTTCCTCCCAGCCCCTCACTTTCCTGTGGAGTGACACAGAAGGAGGTGGAGAAATGCTCTTGCAGGGCTGCAGCTCTGCCCTTGTGCCCACACAGATGCTTCCTTTGTGTCGGGACAAAACAAATTAGATGGTCCCCACCGGCTCCACCTGTGCAACGTGCCCCTCTGCAGGGGTGGGTGGGTGGGTGGACACTCAGGGATGGAGCTGGGCAGGCTAAATTGTTAGGAATGTGAATGCCTGAAGAACAGGCTTTTAAAATTGTTTTCTTTTCCCTCTGAGACAGAAAAGGCAGTGATTAAAGACATTGGCACTTTTTGCCAATCCGAGCTTTATCCAGTGGAAAAATGCAGCAGTCTGGGAGGTGCCAGGGATGCTCCTGGCAGGAGTGGCAGAGCGTAGAGCCATTCTTCCCTGCAGCAGGTTTGCACTAGCAGGCATAGCTGCAGGCTGCTATCATCATAAACCTCCAGCTATTTTCATTTCACCAAAACAAATGCAAAGTTTGCCTCTAAACAGATACAAAATGCTCTAAAAGAGTCTTGGGCTTTTTCTGACATGGGGAAGATGCAGTGACTCATGCCCTGTGTCCCATGCCTGTGTGGGTCCAGGTGTGTGGAAAGACACCAGGAAAGGCTGAGGAGCACTTGCTGGGAGGCTGGGTTGAAGCTGAGAGAACAGCTGCATGTGAGCCTGTGTCACCAGCATTGAACTAGTGGGATGGCTGCAGGGTCGAGGGCCTCAGCCACACAGATCCAGCCAGCTCTCCCTTCTGAAGGAGAAGGAGCTTTGGCAGCCCCTTGGCTGAGCAGGGACCATCAGTGGCCAAGGGACGCCCAAGGGCAGAAACAGGCAGGTGTGTTGCAGGCAAGCTTTGTCTCATCTCAGCTGCCTCTGAGATCTGCAGGTGCCCTGTGGAGCTAATCAGCCTCCCAAAACCCCAGCCTTCTTAATTTTACTGATTTAAAAATAGCCTCAGGCTCTCTAAGGGGCTGCAGCTGAGGAGACTCCTTTGTAACCCAGCTGGCTGAACGGGCCCTGTAAAACTCACCTGCTCCCTCAGGTCCTCCACAGGGATGGTTTTTTCCAAGTGTGGTAGAAAAAGACATTTTTACATTTCTGTCTTTGCATGTGCTCCAGTTCCTCTGTGTTTTGACAGAAGGAAACATGGCACAAGGGGATGGCTACAGGGGATGCCAGTGCTGGCCTACAGCAGAGGTTTGGCAGAAGAAATCCCAACAAGGAGAAGCCAACAGGACTTACTGTAGAGGCCACAGACTTTTCTTCCTCATACTTACTAACTTCTCAGAGAGGTCCTGCTACTTCTGATGCCATAGGTTAGGGGACTTTGGGTTTTATTTACATTGATGCCATTTTTCATGTGCAGGAGCAGGATAACTGGTGAGGTTGTTTGGATTCTGACACAGGATGTGTTGAAGGAATTAAGACACATTTCCCAGGCTGTGCCTCTGAATCCTCTCCTTTGGGCCACCCATTCAGCTCTACCAGAAGGCTGTAGGGTGGTCCTGTGGTAAATCTAGTAATCTTCTGGACAAAGCACCAGGCACGTGAGAAGACCTTCTGTGTCTTGTTGACAGCCAATCTAATTATCCCTGTAGTGATTGCCACAGACAGACACACATTTTGGGATCCTGAAAGAAAAACATTGTTTAAAAAGATGAGGTACTTCCGGTTCTGTGAGACAGGGTACTTTTCACTGCTGAGAGGCTACCCACAGCTCCTGCAGAGCATGGGCAGTGTCCATAGATCCACACATTAGCTTCTCCTAACACCCTGCTCAAGTAACCCAGCCTGAGTCTATTCCTTTCAGCTGTGCATCCAGCTCCAGTAATAAGTGTTTAATCCCAGTGAAACCCAGCTGCTGCAGGTCTTGCTTCTGAGGGACCTCCCCACAAACTCTGGATGTTTCAGTGGGTATCAGCCCCTGTGAATGGGAGCTGCTGACACCCTGGTGCTGCAGCATGCATTTCTAGATAAAGCTCACCTTGGGACATTGCTGAGCAAAATAAATCCAAGTTCTACAAATGTCACATCTTATCAGGGCCATTTTCTTTATTAGTTTTATTGCAAATTGGCTTCAGTCTATTGACTCCTAGAGCATGAAGCCACATCCAGCTAAGTCTTAGATGCTGAAAACTAAAGGAGATGCAGCTGTTTCTCTCTGGAGCATTCACGAGGTAATAATAGTAACAATAAGGGGAAGGAAAATAGAGCAGTTTCGTTGTGATATTTTTTAGAAAGTAAGGATTCCATTGAATATAAAATGGTCATAGATTTTAGGTACTTTGATGGACTAATGTTTGGTTTTCATAGAGTCATTTTCTGAGAAGAGCAGAAAAAGCTGTGTCAAGAGGGAACAACCCTCACTTTGTATAGAGAGGTGCTGCTGAGTAGAAGTGCTGAAGTCCTTTATTTAAATAGGAATAATTATATTGCACAGGAAACTTGGATTTGAAAGCAGTTCCTCTGATACATTCCTCTTCAAGAGTAATTATCTGCTGCATTCACCAAAGCCCAAAGGCTGATCTCATATCACACTGGATCATCTGGATTATGGCTAAAATTAAAACAAAGGGAGAGGAAACTAATAAGAAAGGATGTAAAACTCCCAAATGCCTGGTCTAAAAGGAAGTTCTTTCCATCAAGATGGAAGGTGGAATGCCTTTTAGAGTGAACATCTGATGTAGATGGAGGTAAAAAGCAAATAAGAGAATAATTATGCTGCACTTGGCTTCCACCAACTGATGTCCCCTCACTGCTTTGGACCTTCTGCTTTTCATGGGATTTCCATCATACCCAAGGAGCTCTCATCGAAACCTTTCCTGTCAACAGCATTCACTGGGAAAGACTGGAAGACTTCTCTGGCCAAATAATAGTAAGTGGAGAGTTGCTTCTGCTGCTGAGGTGGAGACTCATTTGCAATCAGCCTGCTTCATTTGTCTTCTTCCTGACCATAGAATGTTGGGCAGAACAGATGAGATATGGCCTTCATGGAAGTCAGATCCTCTCTGGGAAGGCTTACACCACCTTACCTTCCATGCAAAACGAATCTGTAATTAAATGATGCTTTAAATGCTCAGACTGTTGTGGTTTCCTTCTTTAGTTATGAAAATGAAGTTCATTTGGTCAATTCCACGGGAACTGACTCACAAAGGCTTCCATAATCTTGCAAGGCACTTTTCTGTATGGTCAAGAACAACATGGCCCTTAATTTGGATGCAAGGATCTCCTAAGGAAGGCAGCAGAATCAGGTGGGTGAAGATAAAAGCCTCTGTGCATCAATTAAGACAGGATTGGCTATTGCTCCCCCTTAAGTAGGAAAAGGACATTTCCCCCCTGAAGTTTTTCTAAACAGTAAAGGATTCACATTAATGTGCATGTGTAGTGGTGGGGAAAGGTGTTTGATTACTGTAGAACAGATCACTTCAATCATCTCCTCATCCTTCAGGCAGTGTTCTCAGTCTGTGGGGGCAAGATGAATCAGTTCATTGCACCCATTACAGTCCTGCAGTGGTGCAAGGGCCACAGTGTGCTGCCTGGCCACATGGTGCTGTAAAAGCCTACATCATCTCTAGAGTCTAGAGAAGGAAGAAAAGGGGAACTAGATGGTTTGAAAAAAACAACCACCCTCAGACAAAAATAAAGGCACGGAAGCCAGCAGGCGGCATGGAGTTCCCATGGTGCATGTATGCTTAGAAGACAAGCTTGGGTGAAAGCCAGAGCAAGAAGGAGCTGGAGGCAGGATTTGGAATGAACAGCACCCTGCTGTTTGCCCCATCTTGATGGAGGAGGGGTCACACTAGGCACCTCTGTAGGCAGCAGGGCTGGGAAGGCTTCAGAAGAAGCAATTCTGCCTAGAAGTTCAATGTTGTTACCCTCTGGCAAAGCCTCAGTCACTCTCCATTTGCTTATACAAGAACCCTGGGGCTGAATGCAAAAGGCCTGAATTTTGTGTGGTAAAAGCACATTTCTGTTCTACCTGCACACAGAAAAGGATGCTCAGGAAGAATCTGTTGCCATTGTTCAGGCAATCCATACTGTGCTACGTCTGGCAAATAGAGTGGCTGCAAGTAAGAAAGTGCCGAGCTGGCTGACAATTGGATTTAATTTGGCTTCATTTGCTTTGTAGGCTCTCTGTATAGAGTCATAGAATGGTTTCAGCTGGGAGGGACCTTTCAATGTCATCTAGGCCAACCCCCTGCCATGGGCAGCTTGTTATCAACTCAGCCAAGTTGCTCAGAGTGTCATCCAACCTGGCCTTGAATGTTTCCAGGGATAGGGCATCCACAACTTCTCTGGGCAACCTGTTTGAGTTTTTTGTCACCCTCATTGTAAAAACCAGAATTCTGTCTTATATCTAATCTAAATCTATCCTCTTTTAGTTTAAACCATTATCCCTTGCCCCATCACAACAGGCCCTACTAAAAAGTCTGTCCCCATCTTTCTTATGGGCCTCCCTTAGGTACTGGAAGGTGCTCTAAGGTCTCCCTGGAGCTTTCTCTTCTCCAATTAATCACCCCAACTTTTTCAGCCTGCCTTCATAGGAGAGGTGCCCCAGCCCTCTGACCATCTTCGTGGCCTCCCCTGGACTGACTCCAGCACGTCCACATCATCCCAGAGCAAGCAATCTAACAAGTTGGTGAGAAAAACACCAAAGTTCCCATACATACCTGCAACTCCAGACAAAACTGGACTTGAAGAAGTCCAGCCTCTCCCATGATCTAATTAAAAGGAAATAAAATGAGAAGTCCCTTGACATAGCAGGAGTTGCCAGCATGCTTCTATTGCTGCCCAAAAGCACTTACCATGAATTCTGAGATAACAGCAGAAGAACAGGCAGTACCATCAGCCCAGGGACTTCCTCCAGTGCTCCTGCAAAGTTCACACTCGTGGGGGAGTGCATTGATTTTCTATTAGAAGAGTTCAACTTCATTTATTTCCTCAGGAATGGGTATAAAGTAGCCACTTTTAAGGTCAATAGAAAAGGAGAACACTTTCTATCCCATTCTGTAGTTAGCAAGTCCACTGAAATCGGCTTAAGGCTGACCACTTTTTTCCATGTGAGTTCTCTTTCACTTGGAGTTGCTTATGTAGCTTTTCTTTTGAGCCCCTCTCACTCGAGGAAGGACACAAAACAGGACTCTTGCCTTTCATAATCATTCATCTTAAACCTAGAAATGAATGTGTGTAGGCTTTACCAGCGCCTGTCCTAAGACAGCTTGTTATCAAGACTTAGAGAAATGAAAGCAACATAACTAATTTGGTTAGAGTGGGGTACAGTCATTTCACATGTTAAACAGAGCAATTTATTTGCATACAGGGACAGTCCGTCCCATTGCAACTGCACTCAGCCTATGTTGTACTGATAACATCACACCTTCATTGGCATAATAACTAACTGAAAAAAGTCCATGTGGAAGTTAAGCCTGAAGAAATCATATCACATCATAAAGGGTTACTGTGTGTTGTGACTCCTCCCTACAACACGGTAAGACATAAGAACTGCTTGAATTCCTCTTGTAAATTTTCACGAGTTTCTCAAGAATTTTGTGAACTGCTCTAGATTTACATCTGTGAGTGCAGGAACACGTTAGGTGATATGAAAAGAATTTCTAGGTATCATAGTAGGAGAGAAAAAGCTTAAATATGCAAGCTGAACATTCTCCAAATACCTACAGAGAAGATCAGGATTTTTAACCATCAGACAATTTCAGTCAGTCTCATGATTTTGTGATTTCTTGTGCATGATGGGTGTTTTAAAAGCCATCAGAACCGTTGTCCTTTGTGAAAAGTGGCAGGATTCATTGACTAAATTCATCTAAGGTGTTGTACAGTATCTGAGACACCTGCATGGGGCTGGCAGACTTAAGTTAACATACTCAGCCAGACCTGTGCTGCTCCATAGCAGCCGCTTTAGGCCAAGTGGGTACTCTGCAGTGTCCCATTTGAAACTCCACAGATGCAGACAGAAAGCTGGATCCCACTCCAACAGTTTTCCAAGAGTGAAAAACTTGCTCACACAGTCCTGAGCTGTGCTGTAAGCTACCAAATTTAGCATCTCTGGATGTGCTCCACTGGCATCCAGTGCAGTGGCTACAACCATAACCCAAGGAAGTAAAAGCACTTTTCCTTCTAGCTCTGTGTGAGAAGGAGAGGCAGTCATGGCAAATACAAACACAGCTCCAGTGTAGCACAGGCAGCACCTGCATGGCCTTCCCTGGGGGTTGTTCCTACAAGGTGAACCTCACACCACTGTGGTCACCGTCGCCACCTGCACATCCTGGCACCTCTTTGGTCTGGTGGCCCTCTGAGGAGCCACACAGGCCACACCTTGACTCTTTTGTGACAATTAAGGCTAAGGAAGACAGTCACCAGAATTTGTTTTCCTTAAAGGTAGTATCCAAATCCAGCCCTTTGAAGATGAGAGGAGCAGGGCGTCTTTCCTGTAGTGATTTTCCTAAGTCATAAAGCCAAGTTGTCTTCCTCACATTGCAAGAAGCCTTGATGGAAATAATGCAACTGCAACCCAGCACTGAGTAACCTGTTCCCACCAATACCTTCCTTTCCCATTTCTTAGTATTGCATTTTTTCCCCTGTTGTAGCAGAAGGTATTTTCATGTAATTAAACATGTAATTTATTTTCTACAATTCCTATGGTTTTTATAATTACAGAATTAGAAGAATAACACTTTAAAATGCATTTCCATAATTTATCCATTCACATATAATCAAGCTATCTATTGCATACCTTTATGCTCGAATACATTACATACCAGCAATAATGCAACAGCTGAGGTGATTTTGCTCTCACACACACCCACTCCAGCAATAAACATCATCTTGACCCATGTAAAATAGCCTCCAGAACTGTCAATTATACGACATTAAAAAGGCAGGCTACTGGACAAAAGGCTTAGCTAGAGAACTGATTGCAGGGATAAAGAGCATGGTGTGCTCAGTCAGATGCCAAGGAAGGTGTTCAGCAATTCCAGGTGAGGTATTTTTTTTGGTCCCATGAATTCATGCAATAAATGACAGTAGCAGGACATGCAATGCCTGCATTGTTGAGAACCTTGCTCATGAGTCCTTTTATCTATTGTCACCCGCAGTACAGAAATGTTGGGTTGCTCCTGGGCTCTCTTCTGGAGTGAAACAACTCTTTCAGAAAGAAAACCCAGTTGCTGTTTCAGTAACTTGCACAAGAGTCACTCTCAAAGTGCAGCATGAAGAAGGTTCAACTAGTTTTGGCTTCCTTTGCTGTATACAAACATGCAAAACTATCCTAGCAGTCTCTGATCCCTCAAATGTCACATCCCCTTTTGTTTCATGCTTTCAATTCCAGTGGATTGCGAGAACACCCCAGTGCCCAGATTACTTCAGACTTTTGAACTGACAACCAAGCAAAACAGAGAAGTCTCTGTTGCTACCTCATGTGGGGCCAGGGGAGGTGCATGGTCAGGCTCAGGGGGAAAACCAAAGGTTTCTAAGGATTTCTCTTCTTGAGAAATAACTTGCTCCATTTTGGAAAGTCTGATGTTATCTGAAGGGAGGACGCTCTGCATGTGGACACGTACAGACACTGTGGGTGTGCTGTGGCCCCTGAAATCTCACGGCTTCCATGAGCACTTCTCCAATGCCAAGAAAGTGTCAAATTTGACAAGAAACAAAGCAGCTTTTAGACAAGAAAAGGGACGTGTTGACCCTTCTTGGCAGTTGACAACTGTCCAGGGTGAGGTTTAACATCAGAAAGTGTCAACAGACGGGCTTCCTGCTCCTGAGTCATTAGGAGCTGAATTTTAATAATTTGCTGCTCCTGCTCTACAATGCCCTTGCAGCTCTCTAATGCTCCAGTCCTTCCCTGTCCCTGCAAGTCATCCTATTTCTCCTCTCCATCCCACATACTCATTCTCAGCAGGCTTCTGGCTCAGTACGCCTGTGATACATCCAAATGGACTGGTTGACCTGGTGGTTTTCCACATCACTTGTGACTTTGGGCTCCTTTCACACCAGCCCTGTGCTGATGAAGTGTAGACAGCTTTATGACACAAACTCTTCTTGATTCTGCAGGAATTGTATTTTCTTTCTTTAGAAGCATTTAAAAAAAATAAAACGGAGAAGGCAGTGTGAAGTAACCACAGAGCTGCCAGCCAGAGTGTTTAATTTAATCCCTCCTCTGTCTCTAGTTTGCCATGCAATCCCTGCCTGTGGGCACACAACTCCTCTGTGATAGTGCTCTCTCCAGAGAAACTAGCAGATAACATGGATTATTTGTTGGTGAAACACTCTTCAAGACACAGCAAAGAAAAGAAGACGCAAAGCATGTGCCACCAAAAATTCCCTCAATGGTCAGGCAATTGTGAGGCACACCCCTGGGATAAGCAGTGCCTGTCTGCACCCCGGCATGCACGGTGGGCAGGAGGGGCTCGGGATGGCTCTTGGAGGCTGGAGCCCTGTGGCGCAGCATCCTCAGCAGGAGAAGGGCATGGGCTTCCTCACACAGCGTCTGCATGTCCTGCACCTGGGGATTGCACTTAAGGATTTGTTGCCTGATAAGCAATTAAGGAAAAAATAAAATTTAAAAAATACACAGCTTTTAAAGATTCCTATTTTTTGTTACCCCAGGCCCCTCTTCCCGGAGCGCGCCACAAGAAAAGACCGCCCTGACTCCGCTCTCATTTTAAAATGCTTCTTTTTATTTCAGTGGTTGTACATTGGGTGAATGAATTTAACGTCACAACAGAAATAGAATGGCTATTTAACAGACCACTAGTAATTATATATGCTGGAAAAGAGTGAATGGAGGGGTTTCTTTTAACTGTTACTGAAATATTCATTGTACTTGTCGTCAATTATGCTGGATGAGAGAGGCAAACAAAAAGGTATTTTGGTGAGGTGCTGTATCCTTTGAAGAAAATATGCACTGAGACATCTCAAGTCACTTGAAACCATGTCCCAGCTACAGTATTCACTGTCTCCGTGTTGGCCCATCTCATGGTTCTTTTAGGGGGTTACATTTCTTGTTGTATTTTTTTTTAATTAAACAAAGCATTTAAAATTTAATCATTTTCATTAGACTTTTTTTTAAAATATAAACAAAGTTTTGGCAAATAATATTTATACAGAAAAATAGTTTTAGATCTTCCCAAATTTTGAAATAGTCTATAAAATTACTTTATAAATAAATAAAATGCAGAATCTGTTGTACACGTATTTGCACATCTTTGTAATTGCCTCCTTACTGTTAGCATAGGTTTGTACTTGTACAGTTTCAGGAATATTACAAAGTCATAAAGTCGGAAAGTGGATCTCTTATTAAAAATACATTTTCTCTTTTTGTCTGTCAGTTTATCTGAATGAAAGACCTGATGTATCTGAAGCTTCGTCATCCATGGGCAAAAAATAGTAATATTGGATTAATTGTAAAAAACATAGAATAACAGTAATTTTGAAACATAAAAAGTTCACACAAAATGATGTCTTGAAGAGTTATCTACATAAAATATTTAAACATGGATAATTTACCATTTAGTATTATACAATAAACTACCCAAATGCCTAAATTAACTATTATAAAAAAATAAAAACAACTTTGACAGATATAGGCAAGTTGCAGTGTCAACTACCTAGGTATAATGACTGAGAAAGTCTACAAATATTAGTGTTTTAATAGTATATAATGGTGATACCTTAACTGCTAAAGTAACAAGTTAAGATACATTATTTTCCCACAAATTAAACTAACGCAACGTTACAAGCACTATGTTAATTTTACAACCAAATTGTGATTTTTTTTTCTTTCGGATGATCAAATCTCCAGCTTTATATATAAATAGATAGTAATTAGACATCGGACAAACAAGATTTAGCCTGGAAAATAATTTCCTAGACAAATAATAATATGGTTAGTGCCTTCAGTCGTTCAGAACAGGCAGTGCTGCCAAAGTTTAAAATAGTTTACAATCAATCTGAAGAGGTTAAGTTAAAATACTGCAATCACTAGTAATGTCCACATAGAAAACTTATGCTGCAAACAATTATACATAATATCCACTTATAACAGCTGTCTTGTTTTTTTAAACAATAATTTAAAAACTATGTCATTTATGTGATACATGTGCAACATATAAAATGTGAAATATGAAATATTTGGTACAATAGTGCTTGAAACAAATCTCAAATCAAACAAATGAAATTTTAATTATACATATATAATTACCTTGTAAATCAACAAAGTATTTAAAAAAGTAAACAACATTAAAATCTGCTTCATCCATATATATGTATGTATGTATATATAACATGTATATAATTGTATTAAAGATATCTTCATACTTTTGTGACATAAAATATGTTTTTAAAGGAAAACAATTAAAAGAACTATTTTTTCTCCACTCTAATCTGGTTACAATCTTATAATCCAATTTAAAAAAATGCAAATACAGTAATGATTTATTAAACTGAATCTCATTCTACATTCTTAGTGTTCAGTTAATAGCCTAGATTAAAGTCACCTATGAAGTCTCAGTGACTCAACTGAATTTTAATTAAATTAGAGTATCATACAATCTCTTCATCTACAGCCTTTCTTTTTTTTTTTGCCTTTTCTTTTGTTAGTTTGGTATTGGTTTTTTTGTTCTGTTTGATTTTACACTTCTAGAAATTACTTCTTAACAGCTTGGATCTTTTTGGTAACCTGACTATGAGTTTCAAAGATTATTCACGTCCGATGAGATTTGACTGTTGGCATCAGGCTCACTTTCATCAAGTCTGATGTGACAAAATTTAGGCACTTCTGCAAAGTCTATTTTAAAAACATTATAAATATACTTGTAAAATAATATTCTCAAGACTTTGTTCTTTTGGGGATTGAAAGGGGTATGAAGTTCATACTGTGCAAAATTTTAAAAATTTTCTTCTGCTATTCTGCTATGATTCAAATGCAACTTCTCCATACAAGTCAAACACCAACCATGTGCATCTAAAGACTTTGTGCTTTACTTTGGACTTCTGGCTAGAAATATCAGATTGGCAGGATGATGTGCAGGACACCGGGCTGCGTTTCACCTCCTTTGTCTTGGAATCAACTCACCAAGGGAGCAAAACCAAGATTTTTTTTTAACTGAGAAGAAAACCCCGAATCATAGTTTGGGTGAGAATCAAACCTGCAACTGGGGAAAGTTTTTAGTCAATGCAATTCAATTATTGCTGAGCTCGAAAGATTCATAAACACAAAATCTCACGAGACTAACTGATCTGGACCATTTTCGTTAGGTGTAGTTATGGAGAAACGACAATATTTGCAATAATTAAACTATGCTTAGAAAATCTTTAAAACTAAATGTTATCCTTTATGTCTTGAAACATCACAGCTGGTATCAGGTAGTTAACTATTTTAGGTTGGAGTATAGTAAGCATACCATATTTAATATTCATATATGACATAGCAGCACTAGCTTTTTTGAGTTTTTGATTTGTCCATAAGAACAAATTCTTGACTTAGCATGCAGTTTGTGGCAACTCTAGAGAGGAGGAGATGGGGTAGTATGTACAGTAGCCGTGCTTGGCCGTCCGCAGGGAGGCTTCGTGACACTCCGTTCCGCTCCTGCCGGCTATTTCAGGATTATCTGTTGAGAGAAAGGGAAAGCGTGATCGCGCTTTTTGGTGACGCGGGGACAGCAGTGTGCCCAGCCGGCCCGCGCTGGCCTAGCTGAGCTCAGGCACAGCTCACACAGGACAGCATCCCGTGGGGGACAGTGCCCCGTGTGGGAAAACGTCCCCTGTGGGACAGCATCCTGTGTGGGACAGTACCCCACATTGGACAATAT
The DNA here is from genome assembly GCF_017590055.1 of Onychostruthus taczanowskii. Taxonomy (NCBI): domain Eukaryota; kingdom Metazoa; phylum Chordata; class Aves; order Passeriformes; family Passeridae; genus Onychostruthus; species Onychostruthus taczanowskii. The sequence continues at coordinate 3,555,845 of NW_024505561.1, read as the reverse complement.
GGGACAGCATCCTGTGTGGGACAGCGTCCTGTGTCCTCAGGCTGCCTTTTGGCGTTTGTGTCTCACACACCTGGCTGTCACCCCCTGCACACACGTGCATGAGAACACGCAGAGGGGGTACTTTATGTCTCAAAATGCTGCAGGGCAGTGCTGAATCCAGGGCCTGGCCATAAGCAGGGTGTGCACCCTCAGCGCCCTGCCTGTCAGTGGAGGTGGAAGCCCTGCACCTCCCGGAGGAGCTCAAAGTGCATCTGTGCCTGGGGCGATTCTCCAGCTCCCACTGTGCTCCCAGAAAGTCAGGAATGACCAGGGGACACAGTGGAGGCAGGGCTCCTTGCCACTAACAAGGAGAAAGATGTACTGGGCTGGGTGTTTTCACTAAGCAAAAGTGTCTTTTCAATGCATTTCTAGCAGCTGCTTATTCCCTAAAAAAATTAACTGCAGATCAGTGAACTTGAGAGGTTTCATCACACTTCCTTATGGCAAGGATTCCAGAGGGATTACCATAGTGGTACCTCTGTGCACCTAACTGGTCACTAACCTTGCTGCTTTACCGTCATGCTGTCTCAAATGGAGGGTGAAACAATCATTTTACAGGTGTATTTTACTTGTGCTTCCAATATTGCGAAGGTTAAATGCACAGTGTGCTCAGCAACCAGCTCCACCTGCTCACAGTATTGGAAAATGGTTCAGATTTCCATCACCTGCCTGAAATGGCTGTCAGTGAAAGTAATATCAAAAGGCAGAGGTGTGATATTTACTCATGCCATTGCTATCCTGTGCTCCACACTTAAGCACGAGTCAAGGAATTAAGAGTGTACTGCCTGCTCTTCCTGTTTCATTTGGCTCTTGGCATATTTTTAAGCTGTATTTGCAGGTGGTATGCAAGGCAGTCACAACAGTACTTGGACCTACTTGAGTATTATGAAGCTAGACCACTGCTTAATGCAATATTTCTATTAAAAGAGGGGGGGAAAAAAGGTGTTTGGAAAGTAACTTAAGCAACATACTACCTCTGACATACACACCACCGAAACGAAACACACAGCTCTGCATGGCAGGTGCTCGTCCCTGTCCCCTGCCCATCACCCCACTGCTCCTCACAGCTGCACTGCCTCACTCTCTGTGCACAAGCACATCTCCCTGACCCCAACGACCTTGCCAGCGAGCCAAAAAGCCATCTTTGATTGCCATCAGCTCTGGAAATCTGGTGACATGTGAGGCCCGGTTGTAATGACACTGTACAAACACCTGCTGCTCCAAAGGACTTAACATCTAAATACATCATGCACACAACAAGGACATATATTTTTAATGAACTTCCACCCATTGTGAGTTTGTTAGCTTATCGCCTATCTTCTGTTTCCTTTTGAAATAACAAAGAAATACCTTTGCTCAAATAATAAAGCCCTGTCTGTGATAACCCTGGTCCAGCTCCAGCACGGTGATTTGACAATACGTATTAAGAACACAGCCATGCTGAAAATAAGAAATGACCAAGATTTTCAGCACTGGTATTTTTAGCATGTTACAACCCAACATTAATGTAATTAATAAAGCAGCTTTAGCTACACTGGGTTAGCCATAATCACACAAGTGTATTTAAAGGATCCTAAAGTCTGACTTAATGGTACGTAATCTGAAACTTACTCAGTAAATTTTTTACTCAGTAAAATCCCAGAATTTCAGGCACTGCAGCTGACTATATCATCTGCCAACTTTTGAGGGGATAAACTTGCATTTCCTATAGCTTTTTTCCCCTCAAGTACAGGGAGACAGTAACTTCCCCTTGTGCCCCACTTTGGAAAAACAGTCCCACAAGACTGGTGTTCACAGTTCCCCCAAAACGTGTGACAGAGAAGGCAGAGGGCCTAATCTCAGGCTGTTTCTCAGGAAAATGGTAGGACAATTCCTGGCATAGTGATTAACACAAGTGCCACTCATCCTGCTGTGTGCCAGGCAGGACAGAGGGGTCCTGGGCAATGTGAAAGAGCAGAGACCCCTTCTCTTCCCTGCCCTGGTGAGTGGCAAAGCCCAAGGTAAGGACTTCACTGCTGTGTCCCTATTCCTGCCTTTTCTCTCCTCCTGTCAAAACTCAGGAAAACAGCGAAGACAACGTGAACACTTTCCTTTTCTGTGCAAGCTGTCCTGTTTATGGGTTGCAGGTGCCACAGGAGCAGCTGGAGCTCTTGCTGCCATGCCTCTCCTGCTGCCAGTGGCTGTGGAGCTGGCTTGCTCCCACCGCAGCATCCTCGACGTGCCGCCCCTTGTACAAGGGCCATAACTAGGGCATGTTGCACCCAGCTATTTCGAGCACACGTAGGAGTCCTCCTAGGAAAAAACCCTCAAGTCTCTCTTTCAGAACAAGCTTCTCCAGTGCAGAGTTGCAGAACTGAGGAGCTACGTTTCTTTTCCAACCTTAGCCACGAAGTATAAAACGTCTCCAGTACTCTTTAATTACATGTTCACACCCTATTTCTCAAAAGATATCACAACTCTGCCACAGCTACATACACAGGCATCAGCTTCTGCCACTGGTTTTTTTTTTTTTTTTTTTTTTGCTGTGTCTGACAGAGAAACATAAAATGCTAAACTACTTTACATGGAAAACACACTGTGAACCTCTCCTGTTTAATCTACAAATGAAGTAATAAACTGTGATGGAGGCAGAGGTTATCTAAGTCTGCATCGCTGCTAATTGCTCCATCACTTGCATGCTGAAAAAGGAGAAGCTGTACTGGAGAAAGAACATCCCTGCAAACACTTTCTAGAGAGTCTACACTCCCTTGTTACTTGTAAATAGGTCCAGCCACCTTCATGTTCACCACTCTTTGAAGAATTACATCTCAAATGCACATATATATGACTTGTCATATTTTCTCTGATACTATTATAATATTATACTTCACAGCAACAGGATGCAAGGTCATGACGCTTTTGCCATAGTATATATAAGAAAAAACCCCAGAAAACAAGATTATACAAAGACAGGTCAAGCATGGGAATGCATTTTCTCATGCTCTGAATGGTTGAGATCCACAGGTGTGGATGCAGACATGCCAGAAAACACACCTTCTGCTCCTGCAGTAAAAGATCTAATAAGAAGACTATTTCCAGCATAAGCAAAATGGCCTGGCACTTAAGAGTCTTGAGAAGTACCTCACAGAAGATTTAATAACAGAAAAGGGCATTTTTTGAGGTAATCACAGACAAAGGTACCCTCTCCATCGTCTTCTTTCTTGGTACCTTTTTGAAGTGGCAGAAAGCTGTCTACCCTTTAGATTAAAATCATTCACACTGTGCCAATGATAGTTAACAGACCTCACTGAAACTACTAACACAGCGAGTGAACATAAATTTCTGCAAACTACTTTCTAAATTCGCTTCTCAAATTTTTCCAGCTCTTTAGAGGTGACATTTTCAGCTCCTAAATGTCAAGACTTTCTTTCGTACCAGAGCATGCCTCTTTTAGACCTTTACCTTCAGGACATCTGAGTGATCATAGCGGTGATTAAGCCCCTTGTGCAACACAGAACATCCTGAAATTCAGGGTTGCTCATAAGGTACAGTTCTGCAGTGTCATCCAGGGGACTGACAACCAACAGAGATATTACTGCCAATGGTTTCAGCTTCTCACCAACTACCAGTGCAGATAAATAGATTTGGGAGTTCCACATACCCAGCAAAGGTGGCTGTGATCAGTCATTGCCTCAAGACTCAAAAAGTAAAATTGAAAGTCTTTTTAAATTAAAGCAGAAATTCAATTTTTGTGAACTCTTTTCTGACACCCAGGTTACTGCTTTGCTTGATACAGTGACCAAATTACAGAGAATCATGACTAGGTTCTAGGAATTACAAGAACACTGTTTGGCTTGAGATTTTCTGTTTTGAAGCTACAATTCACAAAGGTTCTTTATAGTCTCTAACTTGAATTAATTTTCCAGTTCCAGATTTATTATACAATGATGAATACAGAAAATTTACCATTCTGCAGGAATTCAGTGTACATGAACTCTTGTTCAACTAAAGACCTGTCACAGTGGATCAGCTGGAAAACATAACTTTGCATCTACCACTGACATGTTTCTTTTTCAGAAGTTTTGAAATTATTACTCCAAAATACAGTGTGCTTTATAAGCTCTAAGATATTTTAATAAGATGCTCAGATTTTATTTGATCTCTGCATTAGAAAGCATTTACCCCTCCAAAAATTAACTCAGACATAGCAAACATTCTGGTCTGCTCAGCCTTCCATTTTGAAAGCAATGTAGTAACAGGAGTTTCTTGTAAACAGGATTTATCTCAGAGCACTTCAGACACGAATGCCTCAGCCGGTCACCCATTTTACATCTTCTAGGCTACTTCAGGCAATTTATTTTAGCATGAGACAGATTATCAACTCATGATGCTTTTTTGCCCTCGACCAAATGAAAGTCTGTGGTGAACAGTTTGCACCAAGGTATTTAACTTTTGAACACCTGTGTCAGGATAGATGAACCCTTTCACAGTGACATTTTCTGTTTGCATGTTTTTCACATGAGTAGCAGACTGGTCAGATATATCTGGGGTATACATTAAAAATGACAGATATTTTCAGACAGCCGGCTCATATCAGGCTGTCTCATAACTTCTCCCTCTTTCTAAAAATAAAAGTAACACCAAGTATTTCTTCCTTATGACAAGGAACCCAAGACTATTTATATTTCCCCATGCCTTTGGGAAATGCCTCCATGTCTTTATTTTTCATTTTCTCTTAGAATGTTCTCTTGTGGTATGTGCCTTGTTTCTTTTCTTCAAAATAAACAATTTTTTTTCTTTTTCTTTAATTAGTAATGGGAGAAGATGAGCAAATGTTCACTTACTGAAAGTAATCTCTATTATATCAGTTATGCCTGGTCTTAATTTAATTTTTACATAGCCTTACAGATGGACTTTTTCACCTCCTTTTCCCCACAAATTCTGCAGCAGCACCTCCACAGAGCACCATCCCAAACATTCTACTTGTCTGCACCAGGGCTCCCACCAACTGTCCCATGGGATAGGTTTTGCCCCTGTCTTGACCACTGACAGCCAAGCCAGCTCCAACTCTTGCTGGCATTAAATTCAGCTTGGACTTTTTCCTTTGCTACTCCTTCTCCCCTGAAACCTTGTTCTCATTTCCAGAATGTTATCATTTAGTGGATATGTGCTTTGTTTTATTCACTAACCATGGTCCTCTCTTCAGTCCAGGGCTGAAGGAGGATTTTCTCTTATTGCTTTCCCATTAATCCAGTTCAGCCCCAGTATATTTGTCTACTTTGCTCATCAATAAGCTGACCTCTGATTTGACACTGCAAGTGAGACATCTGGGCCACAGATGCTGCCTGCCCATACAGGGTCTAACATGGGGGCATCAGGTGTTTCCTGAGGGCTGGAGGTCCTATTTCCTTGCCTTTCTCATAGCCCATTCCCTCACACGGTAATTCTGGTGCCCTGTGCCATCCTCTCTTTTCTCAGTGTGCCCAGTTCTGCCTGTCCCATATGTTGACAGTATGCCTCTGGAAATGGCTGAGGGTCAGATGTCCACGCTGAAGTGAACACATCTGCTTGCACATTTTCATTCCATCAGACACAAGCTGTTGGCCATCAGACTGTCATAAAGCTGACAAAGACCTTGTCTGAATCCAGCTCTTCATGATGAGCTAAAAAAACGTTCAAGGCAATTACGGGATCCCAAAGGGTTCAAAGGTTCAGCAGCACCATTTTTCTCACTTAACTGTCACAAAGTCTTGAGAAAAGAGACCAAAGCCACTTGTGCTGCCAACTCCTTAGCTTGCTTACGAGCTTCAATAGGTATTTACTCAAGTAATAATGTACAATATTTAAGTTCAACTTAATAAGTATTTACTCACTCTGGAGAACCAGAGGATTAGTTGGTTTAGAAATGAAAGCAATCTGGCTTTATTTATTCTTCTTTAAAGTAATAAATAATGCAGTGCTAAAAATTGATCATAATATACGCTAATATATTCTACCAAAATCTATTTTTAACTCATTGCAGAGGCAGCAGACAGACTACACAGAAGTCAGAAAACCACTGCTGTGGTATTTGAGGAGCACCCCTACAGTGACTGTTTTGGATAGCCACTCAATTTTGCCTCCCAGCAGGTCTGAGCTACTGCAATAATCTGTATTTTTCACTTTCTACTTTTAGGTAATTTTCCTCCTCTTCTTGAATTTTAAAAACTACCAGAATAGGCTTGTACAGAGAAACTGAGAGCACAAATGAGTGAAAGCCAAGCATAAGTTGTGCATTATCCGTGGAAGTGCCCCTATTTCTCTTGCAGGGGTGTTACTTCCCCACCCCAACATCCTCGCTTAGCCTTTTTTTTTTTAACAAAACCTGCTTTGCATTTTCCTTTTAGACACCAAGCATGCCCACATCATGCAATTTGAGGCTGCCAATACACATACAGCATCCTTTTTAGGTGAAGGCACCACTGCAAACAGTGCACAGCTGGCATAGCTGCAGACTCCTCAGCAGTTACCACCACTCTGAAACCCCTCCTCTCCCAAGACCTGTCACTCCAGTTCAGACTCCCTTCAAAGCAGGAGACAACATCCAGAACTAAACCTGAACACAGAAAAGGACCAAATTTATGTTCAATCAAGGTGCTCATAAGACCTTGAGTCAGTTTTATAAAACTCACTATACTCGTTACTTCTTTGAGGAAATCTTAACCTTCCTGACTCTTGACTACTTACCACTTCCTTAATTTTCTTCTTATCTGATTACTCTCACATAAACAGCCATGCATACTAATGTGTGCCATGGCAGGTAATACTGTACCAAAAATGAAGGCAAGTTAGCAAATTTTTGCACCCAGGTGAAAGTCACAACAGATACAATCAACAAAAATAAATATATAGATATTTCCAGTGCAGCCTACTGCACACTCAAAGCCAAAGACTGGCATTTCTAGTAGGCAATAAATCATACATCAAGATAAAAATATGATCTTTGTTTAATCCAAGGGAAAGTACTTGGAGCACCGAGAAATGTCCAGATGCAATTATTTTAAAGGACAGGATCTCAGACAAGTACATCTGGAGCTGCACACTGCTCTGTGTTGTTACAATTTTATGATGGAAAAACCTGGACTCACATGGAGCTGTGTGTATAAACCATGAAACAAACTAATTTTCTCCCAAATGCCTACAAAATTAGTGGACCTCCGAAATAATTTCCTGTGTTTAAATATATGCCCCAAAAGACTTTTACTCCACTGTCAAAGCATCAGTGAATGTGATGTTGTTGAATAATTGAAAGCAAGAACATAAAAAGAAGCTATCATATCAAACACCAACACTTCTTCTTTAAACTTCTATAACAGGGAAGGGAAATCTGTTTTGATTTTTGTTATATAAAAGAATGAAGCCTTTGCTTACTGCTGATGTTGTGTGACACTGCCATCTAGCAGGATACCAGAGGAAGTCAGGTTTTAGTCCTATACAGGGGAGAGGGGTATGATGGGAGAATTTCTAAAAAAACCCCAAAACAGAGCAGAGATTTTTCCATTTCTTCCCCACTGGCTTCTTGCATGTGAACATGCAATCTAAAGTTCCATATACAAGCCTGCTGGAACTTTTTATGATCTACAAAGAAACAACATGCTATGTTAAGAGGCCAAAAAATTATTAAAACAAAGATTCATTAAAGTCTTTGCATGAAACTAAAATAGAGTTCCATTATATTTTCCAGGGTAATCTTTTAGTTTTGCTTCTCTGATGCCTTAGAAAATAGTTTTGCCACTTATTTTGTACCATCAGTTGTTTCAAGGCAGTTCAAAGGATGTTTTCTTGACACTGTTTAAGATTTGTTGTGGGCTTTAATATTGGAAACTCTCACTTCTTGAGTCTGTGAGTCCCAGCTACTTACCTGTGTCAGACATAATAACTTGAGTGAGATGAGGCTTGTGATTCTTGTGTGTCTAGCACGGAAGAAGCAGCAAGCAGTTTAAGTTTCCCCTTCCTACTGTGACAAGCTACTGCTATTTAAATACCTTCTCTAGAGAAATGATTCTTCATGATCAAGGGTCAATTAGGTTTGATTTTCCAGCCTGGTGCAGGTACAAAGCAAGATGGTCAGTCCTTAGGTGGGCTTGCTAAATGCCCAACGCTGTTCTCCTCTGAGATGGCTCCCTGAAAGTATTCCCTCTGATAATGTGTCTGAGGATGGAACTTGTTCCTCTGTCTCCTTTTCAGGACTTTTCCAAGTCAGATTCAAATCACTCTTTCTGTTGTTGGAATGCAATTTTCTATAGAAGCATTTAACTTGGAATTTTATGGAACTTTCAGTCAGAAAAAACCATCAAAACTAAACTAAAATTATTTCGATACTCATTATTATTCATTGTTTAGATACTCATTATTCCCAGAAGAAGTGCTTTCCTACCTGTTCCCTCATTCCCTCAGAAACTGCATTTAAAAGTTTTCTATTAATTTCTATGAATTTTGCATAGGCTCTTATTTGTAATGTTCTTGTATGCTGGCACTAAGGATGTAAATAACATTTGTTTCCACTTCCCACCCTCTTTCTCAAAAGCTTACTTTTACACAACAACAAAAAAGTCCATTTCCTACTACTTACCAGATTTTTCAATTCATTTTCTCAGCATATTGATACTTTTCTCCCTGTTTACAAGTACAGCAGGTTTCCATGAGGAAGAAAGGGAACGTGAGACAGTAAAAGCCTTGTCAGCAGCCTTGTCTGCCCTGCCAGACAGCCTCCTGGGGTTACAGAGGAATGGACAGGAAGCCCTGCTGGGGGACACCAAGGAATATTTGCACGAGGGAGCAACTGGCACGTCTGCTTTGTGCAGAAGGGGAGATCACCTCGAGTCAGTGCCCCCCAGATCTTCTGGTCTGAGAAGAATCTGCCTCCCTTGGGAGTGGTGCTGCCTTTGTGGGCACCTGGGCAAGGAGAGGAGCTCTGTTGCTGCATGCCCCAGCTCTGCTCCTTCCTGACAAAGCCATCACACATGATGTCCCAAATCCCAAAAGCTTGGCATGTTTGTATTTTACACTATGTTAACTAGTTTTTGAATTCTGGGGCAAATATTTTAATTGACCTTTTGTTTGTGATACTCAAACATAACTATTTTTACTTTTGCTTCATTGTATTCTAACAGATTTTGACAGAACTGAAGGCTACTGAATGATTTCATAATTAATATCTGCATAATTGCCACCTAATTCAGTGCAAATGCTGATGCATAATTTAAAGCAGCTGTGCCAGATAATCACAAGCCTTAGCATGAGACAGCCTGTTGATCTTATATTTCTTTTTAGACATAGGCTCTAAGTATTTAGTTTTTCTTTTGGATATGTTCTTTACTATTTCCTTCTTGATAAAAGGTCATATAACCAGTAGAATAATGTCATGAAATAACATCTTTAAGCAGCATTCTCTATTATGCTATTTTTATACAATCAGTCTCTGCCCATTTTCATTGGTACAAAAAGTAAAGCCATGTACTGTCATGAACTGAGGTGATATGAGCAAGACTCACATTGCTTGGAATTTGGTATATGCCCTCTAATAACTAGGAACTATGGAAACACTTACTGAACCTGAGGACACAGATTAGGACACAGAAATGCTGGTGTCTTAACCCCCTGCCACACTCACTGAGGTGACCCAACCCAGTCAGTAAGCCAACACAGCCTTGAGATCCCTTCATGTGATCACCAGCCGCAGGCTTGGGTCATGTGCTCACCAGGGGTTTACTACCACTTGGGCTAAGGGGTAATGTCTCTTGCTTGTCATCCTGCTGCCAGTTCAGAAGCAGATGTGCAAATTTGTCTGTAGCTCCTGTATTGCATCTGCCAAGCTTGTGAAAATGTCTTGGGTAACGCAGACGTCCAAGGTTATCTTAGGACAATCTCAAACGTCACCAGACACATGTTTAGGCAACTGAACCAAGCCCTGTCAGACTTCTGAAGGACAAGCCAGGCTACTCTCCAGATTTCACCTGACTGGGCTGATAAACTTCACAGTCTACAATGGCTACTGAAACTTGTATCTTGCATGTAGACACCCATATTTAGACACCAGCACTTAAGTGTCTTAATTTTGGGCTGAGTTCTAACCTTGTAGGACTCACCAAGATAAATATATATAAATGGAACAGTAATGAGGCTTTCTAATTTAGACATTTAAAGGCCCCACAAGGAGGTGCTTGCCATTATTTAAAACTGAACTTCAGTCCCAAAAGTCAGAATAACATGTCTCTCAAATAATGTCAGGATAAACCATCCTCTATTAAATTACCTTTGGTGAGCAGGGTGGAGGAAGTCACATTTGTCTGCATTTCCATTAACAGGAACATCCTTATCTCCAAATAGGCTCTATCTAATCTTTCTCCAAGTTTCTAATCCTGTATTTTCTCATAAAGTAAACAGCAAAACAAGAAGAGAAAAAAACCTCCCGACAATTTTCCTTAAGATCTATGACTTTTATATCATCCTGAAATTGCAGCACTGTACATTCTTAGCCTAAAAAAACAGTCAGTAAATATTGCTCTTTCCCTCTACAACCAATTGAAAGGAGGTGGTACCAAGGTGGGGATTGGTCTCTTCTCCCAAGTAACAAGTGATAGGATGACAGAAAATTGCCTCAAGTTGTATCGGGGAGGTATAGATTGGATATTAGGAAACAATTCTTCATGGAAAGGGTTGTCAAGCACTGAAACAGTGTCCAAAGCAGTCACCATCCCTAGAGGTTTTTTTTTTTAAATCCTGGCAGTCCTGGGTTAACACTTGGACTTCAAGATCTTAGAGGTTTTTCCAACCTAAATGATTCTGTGATTCTACCAGTGAATGAAGCTCAGCAGGTAAGAGTTTCTGGGCTTGCTTGAGTATTGCTAGTCCACTGGCTGAAGGAATAAAAAGAGCTTTGTTAAAGATCTCTGAAGTATATATTTACACACAAAGACTGTATTAATATTTTAAGCAGGACATCTTGCATACCTCTGTCCACATGCATGCACTAGAGGGAGCTAGGACCAAACCCTCTGTATTCACATCCTAATGCTGCTTCTCACCATCATTTCACATGGTTTCAAACTTTGCTCCAAGAAAACACTGTCAGCATCCCCAAACAACCAAACTGAAAGTTCATCAAGCATCTGCTGCTGAAGTGGGGTTAAGCAGCTGAGGCTTCAAGCCCCTCCTGGCAGGAATGGCTGGAGCAATTGTGAAGAGCAGAAGAAGGAAATGGGGAAGAGCTTTTTACCTCTGACCAGTCATGCTCCTGGCATGTACCTTTCCAGCTATCTTTCACTGGAAAGTTGAAGTCTCCTCCCCTCCATTCCCTCTCACCACAGCCTGGAAGCTACTGTAAGTGGGGCATTTTGCTGCATCCTGCTTACATTACATTGCACCAAAGCAATTCTCTTCCCCTCTGAAGTACACTGCAAGAAAATTATTTTTAAAACCTAAACTTTGTAAGTCAGGGAAAGCAAGAGATGCCAAATTTCCATATATTCTTAACTGGTGTCACCCTGAATAGATGTTCACAGTACAGCCTTTAACTCTACACAATCTTCTCATGTATCTCGTGCCATACACTGAACACACAATGGCCAGAGGTGCTGGCCAAGCATGACAGTGTGTGCCAATGCAGGTGTATTTTGAGCTCTTACTCATGTTATTTTCTGAAAGAAAGGATATACAGAAGACATGAGACATAGTGACTTTTTTTTTTTCAAAATAGAAACTGACAGCACATACTAAATAATTTACTGGACCCAACGGAGTTATCATGTTTTATTAGCCATCAGCTGAGACTCCATAACTTTTGGGATGTTGACTTTTCCCTTCCACTTGTGCTTCAAAGACACTGGGATCATCACACATTCCCAGGAAGACCCGCAATCTTTCCCCAGGTCAGAATACTAAACCAAATGATATTAAAATAAATTATTAAGCCCTGCTGAAACTTTCTTTTCATGCCCGGAATTGTGAAGAGAAGCCGTAGGAGCTGAAATGGGACAAGCTGAAAGTTGCAGGTTGTAAAAAAGGTATGGTAGAGACACTGGAAAGAGGAAACTGTACCTTACAGAATTGTAAAGCAGCGTGGCACAGGCTAGAAAAGGAAATTGTATCTGGTTGGGAATAAAAAAGTCTTTTTCTGAAATACTCAGGAGAGTTTAAACACATACAAGAGGACACAAAGAATGCTATGACTATGAACAAAGTCAGGCTAATTACCATGTTAATAAACCTGCTCCTGCTATGTTTCTTGGGTTAAAGAAATACTGAGAATTAGAGTCACAGAGTACCGTGGGGCTTTCCTAGCATTGTAGCTTTGTCTTCAATCTTAGGATGTTGTAAATAAACAGAAAACTTGGAGTTTTGTCTCTTATAAAGAGAACTAAATACTACTGCTTTCCCTACTTTGAAATACATGTTTTTTTTTTAACAGTAGCTTTTAGACTTAAAATAGCTAAAACAAAGACAGGAGAGAGAAAAAAAGAAGACCGTGATGGCACATGCTACAGAAGCCAGCAAGCTCCTGAGGTGGGACTCATCTCCTCCACGTGCAATGGTGCAGAGCTTTGGCAGCACACCTACATTCATTCTACAGGCAAGGGACATAGGCAAGACCCTCCAGGGCAATTTTCCCTGTCCTAACACAGAAAAGCAGATCATCTAGATGCCAAACTATGGCTGAAGTAAAACAAGTGAAAACCCATTCTCCTGTTAAACCATCCATTAATTTCAGCATGGAATTGTATGTACACACACACACACATATATGCAACTAGATAAATACAGATACTTTCTACAGTTCCTGTAAAATTTAAAATGCTATAATCCTACAATGCAAACAAAATCTGTACTGGGAAAGAAGGGGCTCTGCCTGCCATCCTGATAGATAAGGAAGAGCATTATGGCACACATTTGCCTTCTCAGTGGCACTAGTTACTTGCATGAAAGTGTTGCCATTAACTTAAAAAAAATACTGCTTACTGGTCCTTTTGTAGGCATCCATGTATTCATTCTTCCTTCAGCCCCAGTCAGCCCCTCTGGCACTCAGGAGTGCAGGTGGTGGAGCTGCCCCAGCTACATTCCTGCGCTGGAGAGGGTCCCTGGCTCAACCTCTCCCCAAACCATCCCACTTTCTCTTAGGCCCTTAGCATCTTCAAGTCCCTCTGTCACCACTTTGAGATCACAAAACTACACTGGATATCACCAAACAATTTTCTGGTGTAGACACTGTTCTGGGAAGGACTGTGCAATGCACCACTTGCCTGCTGCACTTTCATCCTTAACCCAAGCATTTTTCACAAGCTAGCTCTCAGAAAAGTAAGCACAAAACAACAATCCTCTTTTGATGAAAATGCCTGAAGCAAAAACATCACCATGTCGGCAAACGAACCTTAAAAAAACCCAAAGAAAATGGACTGGTTTGTATTTCTTTAAGAAAGTAGGATGTATTTCAGAGGTAGTATATTTTGCCTAAATTATTAAAAATAAACTCTTGCAGCAAGTTCTATTTTTCCATGAGATACCTCAATAGTTTTGGGAATGCCAGTAAAAAAATAAACCTGTTAGTATATCATTATTAAGCAAAACATTTTCACAGATTTCTTTCTAAGTCCTTGGCAAGTGGAGGGGAAGGAACCAACAGGACAGCATTTCTACTGGGTCTGCAACAGCCTGTCAATCTGACCAGGAGCAACACAAGGAAAGATTATGGGGATATAGCCCTTTGCTTTCTTCTGGTGAGCAAATCTGCTTGTTTGCTTTTCCATCTGACCTCTAAGAACCTGAGGGGAACACATCTCAGGTGGAAGAGCCTGAGCATGGTTCCAGAGCGAGAGAAAAGCCAGAGTGACCCAACTGCTGTGCAAACTCCTCTCTCGGCACATCTGGGTGGGAACCACCCCAACAGAGGAGTCAAAGCTACACACCCCGGGCTGCAATAGATGTGTCTTCCCTGGGAATTAGGCCCTACAGGAGGAGAGGAAACCCAGCCAAATTGAAAACTACTTAACTAAACTGCAGAAGAAGAGGAGAAAGTATAATCTTACTTAGCCTACCTCAGACAATAATCTTTGGGATTCTTTCTATAAACATTCTTTCTTAGGGAAATATAATTCCCAGGTTAAAGATACACTTTCAAATATAAAGCAGGCATAGTCATAAATATCTTCATTGCTGTTTTGATCACTAGTATTTACAGAAAAAATTCAATTTTTTTTTCCAGCTGCCTTGTCCTGCTTGTGATTTTTTGACAGCTTCCATGCTTACAAATTAGACCTCATGGAGAAGGTTACATTAACACACCTGAATGTTTGAAACCTGTGATGATCCTCCTTCTGAACTTAGGAGTTAATAATAGACTTTTGTAAGTAGTCCAGTGCTACGGTGATTCTAACTCCAGCTGGGTTAATTACACAATAATTAGGTACAAACATCGCAACACAAAACACAGCTACATCATTATTTGCAACAAATGTTAACTCTAAATAAGTGCAACCTGTCCCACAAACACTTGCTATAAACGACTTAAAAATAAAAGTAAAATTTGATGGGGTAAACACAGAAATAAAAAAAAAAATTCTCTGTGAGAATTTTTTTTGTTAAAAAAATAAAATAAAAATCTCAGCACTCATTTAGAGTTCAGGATCTTGTGAAAGAAAGCTTTAAAAGGAGCAAACCTGATTTGCTGTGGCTGTTGCGGCGAAGGGAACACTTGTTGCAGGAGTTGTTGCTGCAGAGACAGTGGCGGCCGTAGCGTTGTGCATCATGGGTACTTTCAGGAGGGGAACCATGGAAGCAATGAACAGGAGGGTGCAGCATTATGGTAAGAGAAGTGGTATTTTTGGCATGGTGAATATCAAGAGCGGCAAGCCATCGTCATGGGTTAAACCGGCAGATGGCATGCAATCACAGTGCAAAGCGAGAAAGCGTGGCGGAGAAATAAAAAAAAAAGGGAAAATAGCTTATTACAAGTACAATTAAAGGAAGGTTGTCAACACAATCGGCGATTCCCAGAAAAAAAAGAGTAAGGACCACTGAAAATGCAAGTGCTGGTTCTAAGAAGAAGATTACTTGTGCAAATTAGGCCTTTACCAAAACAGCCCATTACCTGCGGATTGTTACATGCGTGATTTGTTTTACCCCAGTACAGCTATAATGCACTTCAAAATAAAATCCTACTAAAAAAACCCCAGTGGTTTATACTGGGCTGAAAATTGTTAAATGTTCATCTTAATTTTTAAACACAATTAAAAATGAATTATTTTCATGTATCTTCATTTTGAAGTAAGCTAGACGCTCGCTGTCTTTCTTTATAATCCAATATATGCGGTTTTTCCTACTAGCACTGCATAACTGTTTGACTTTATCAGAGTTAAATTACCATCTGCTTGAGGCAAAAATCAGGAGAGGGATGATAACAATTATCCTGATATATATTCTACTTTGTTTGATCTAAAAAAGCAAGATCGATTTTGTGAAAGACACTGCTTTTGCTCATTTTGAGAATGAATTTTAATCAGCATCTTCATAGGGGAATTATTAATTTGATGCTTTAAAGGCTTGATATTTTAACTGTTTATGTGAGTAGGCCGAAAACCCAGAAATAAAATCACTGGACAGGGCAATAGAAGAAAGATTACTTTTCTGTCTCAGAGGCTGTGGCATTGGACTTCCACTCTGCATGCCAAAAATGTTAATTTCAGGTTGCAAATATATTTAAAGAAGGAGTGAGATTCTGATCACGAGTTTCAACAGAACCTCTGTGCATCAAAGTAGGCATTTCTGGGAAACGCTGATAAAACTTTCTAACACACAGCAAAGGAGAAATAGGCACACCACTATGAAACTTTAAAACACTGATGAAATTTGCTGGCTTTTTCCAGTATTTTATGATTTTATAGTACTAGACAATATAAAATATAAAGAGAAATAAAACTTTGAAAACTGAAAAGCAGACTGGAATTCATGGTATTATGCTTTTGCAGTGTAGTTGTTATAGCAGGTGATATCATGTCTAAACTGCAGCTTTCATGTACAAATCTAAACACTCTGCAAAGTCAACCAGAAGGACAAGCGAACCTTTAATTCTAGTCAGTGGCTAAATCTCGCCTAGAATTTTTGAAACAAGTGAATACACATCATATACAATATAAAAAAAAGAGATCAATAAAGAAATTTGGAACCTACCAATACTGGTAGCGGGTGTCATGCACAAAACTGACCCTGCGTGTCATGCAATGATAGGTGAAAAAAGTGGATAAAGGGAAGAAACAGGTTAGCTGTTTAGAGTTAACATTCAAAGTGAGATTCAAGCATAACCACAGAGAAGTAAGTTAGTTAAATGAAACTGTAAGGTCATTCACAGTTTTGCTTAAACACAAAGAGGTGTTTGTGTTCTTACTAAACTCCTGTATATACTGTGTGGGTTTTGGCATGTTTCTGTACGTATTCAAGATACTTCATAAACTTTTTTACTTATTAATGTTATCCTTTCACTTAGTGCTTTTGCAGCAACAGGTTTTTCTTTATAAAAACATCTGTGGTTAAAGACCAGAGTATTTGGGACTTTTAGAACTCATGGCATAATTCAGACAGCTCAATGTTGCGCAATCAACATTCGCCAATTTTTTGACACGTGGCAGGAAAAGAAAGTGGAATTAAGACAATATTCTACTGCAGGGGCTTTGCCAAATTCGTGTTTGACATTAACGTACCCATTCTTAACACAAAGAAAACAGTACTTTGACAAGTCCCAAGCTAAACACCTCAAAGCATGTAACATTCCAGCAGAAGGCTCCCAGCGCACCTCAAAGATGCTGTGGGATGACTGCTCACCTGCCATACAGCCAGTTTACCTTTGGTGCCTAGCCCACCTTTAACCTTTCTGGAAAGGCCAAATGAAAGAAAGAGATCAGCCTATTTCCAGTACAGTGCATACAGCGAGCTGGTGAAGGCAAGCAGGCAAGGAGACTAGTGCAAGGTAGGTGCATATTTGACACAGAGTCGAATATGCTTCCTTTATTCCCGCTGAATTACTACTGCAACCCTGTATGGGACCATCACAGGACTTGCGTCACTATGAATGACCTTACCCAAGAACAGTCCCCAGAGAATACACAAAGTTCCTCCTCTAGAGGCTACAGAAACACTAACAAACAGCAATGAGAAGAGAGAAAAGATCTGCTGTTTTTAAGATCGTTCACCGAACAATAAGGAGGTGACAAAGCAATCAAACTGATGTAAAACGAACAAAGTGCAGAACTTCGGAGGTAAGCCATGCTAAGTCAAGCCCCACACTTTTTATTAGGGGAGCCAGTGGTTAATAAAGCAGAGAAGTTATATAAAACAATTAAGTTTTATATATAATCCAGCAGCAAAACTTGTCTTAAAATTTAACACACACACGCACACACATAAGGAACACATTTGAAAATGATACCAGTTTAGAAAATATCACATAATCATTTAAAATCCAACAGATAATGTCATGCATCGCTCCTCAGACGTGGGTTGCATGACAGTCGTTACACCCACCAAATCCAACCTTCCCAAGAAATGTGGGAATATCACGTGTATCATCTTTAAAGGAAAGCTCATGACACCCATTCCTATAGAGGGTGTTCCCCTTTCCGGAACTCCTCCCATACCCCACTCCTCTCTTTAATGTTCTTCCTTGGAGCTGATTGCGTTTGAAAAGAGCAGGAGGTTCATCACTTTAAGAAAGGTTAGGGGCTTAGGGGCTTGGGCTCCATCTGGCATTTTATACCTCTGTTTATTCTTTCTTTTCATGCACTTGTGTTGGGACTTGACAACAACCTGGCCCTTAAGGTTTGGTTCCAAGATCCACCCTTCCTACCACCAGAAATTGGTCAGCTAAAACTAGAATTACAACAATTAGCTGCAAAGAGGGATGGACAATAAAAAGTACAGAAAGTGAGGTACTCAAGGAAGCATGAACATTCCAAAAGTCTGGAAAATATCCAAATGCTTTCTCACTGAAAAAGGTTTACTGTATTTTCCATAGTTAATTTGAAGTCCTTGTCAATTGCAAATAAGAGCAGTAAGCCCTGAAGGGGAGTGCTTAAGAAGGAAAAATACCTATCATGCTACAAATTCTCATAGTTTCAATGTAAAATAAATTTGTGGACATTTCTGTATGTTCTTCAAGCACAGGGCAGTCTTCCATTCATGTCCAAATAGGTGGTCTCACCATTTATTTACTTCTTTTCAAACACTCCCACAAATGTCAGTGTGTTTTCTGCCACACATACTCTGGTGCACCAATGTGCTAAAAATAAGGCTATGCTATTACTTGCTATTACAAATACGGGGGCAGGCTCCAAGGTTGTTACTGAGGCCTTATAGAAAAATTCCATGAAGTCAAAGCCATCTGTGTTTGTTTTTTATCTTTAAAAACATATGGGAATGCTGATAGATTGGGAAATCATCATGTGTTGCCTTTCATTCCTTGTTTAACTGACATTATTTCTATAAACTAAAATAACATTGCTGAAATGTCAAGCACATTTGCAAACACATAGTTTTAAACTATTCTGAAGTTCACACTCAAGAACAACCTGACACTAAAATACGTAATTTGTTAATTATGAATGAAATCACAGAATTCCTTAGGAGGGAAATTCTCCTTTGGGAAGTTGGAGTGGGGGTGATTGACACAATTTAGAGGGTGGTGTTTTCACTGCTTACAAGAGCACCCAGCACACCCCTTCTCTCGCCCTGCTACCAGCCAGGGTGCAGGTCAAGCCATCTCTGAATGCTCTGATTTTCACATAACTCCGAGCACTGAAATACAAATTACATTCACTCATCTTCAGATCATGCCTATGAAGAATTATAACCCCAGCTATGAGCCACAAATGCTAGGAAAATTATTCTGCTAGGAAAAGTTCTGGTGGTGCTCCAAAACCACGAAAATGCATCTGATGCCTGAAAACCCTTAAGTGCAGCTGCAGGGAGCGATGCTTTTTGCCAGTGCTTCCACGCAGGTATTGACTGGAAGTTTATGGCTGGTGTTCCCCTTCTCAGGGTGCTTGTGTGGGGCTGGGGAAATCCCCACAGCTGCAAGACAGCAGCTGAGGGAGCAGGAGGATGCTGTGGCATCTCTGAAGCACAATGCTTTTCCCAGCTTTTTTGTTAGTGGAAACAGATATGAGTCACAATCCAGCCAATTCACAGTAGGCAAAAAGGGGCAAACTCTGGAGAATGATGAGCAAGGCTAGGAATGTGCAAAAAAGCAGATTAATGGCATGTTGAAATTTCTGCTTGAATTCTTGTCCTTTGCAAGAGGAATTAAAATAATGTGCAATCATCTGTGCAGGCTTCACCTCAAGTGGGGAAGGGAGCATAATAAAACCTCCTGTTAAGTTAAACTGCCTGACACAGAGGCTACCCCAGGGACAATAAACTGGTTCAACGTGGACACAACATACCTGTCGGGATAAACGCTGCGTGTTGCTGCAACTGAGCATTGGCAAGAGCCTGTTGATAGTGCAAGACACTGGGATTGAAAACGGCACTGGCACCATTGCTTTTTTCAAGTGCTTGTCTCTTTGGTAAAGGGTGAAGAACACCAGGAGGAAAGGCCTGTAAATAAGAAAGTTAGTTAAAATGGCTCAATTTTTAAGACCTTTTCCGTAACATATACATAAATAAAAAAACTTAGTATTTTTTAAAGCGGCTAAGGATGCCTCGCCATGCATATTAACTCAAAGCACAGCAATGTAAAATGAGTGAAATTTTGTTATTGGTAGCAAAAGCATGGTACTATTCACCTAGAACTGTAGCAGCACAACTACTGAAAAGAAACGTTTGCTTTAAAGCAACGAAAATGGCATTGCCTTTAAGTAGGTTTTCAAATATTACAGGGAGAAAAAACCACTTGTGTTTCATTGCCAAGTATTTTCTTTTATTTTTAAATTTAAATATCATTTCCTATTATTATACCGATTAATGGATTACATTATGCATTTTCAATTACAAAAGCAGTTTTATCTCAATTCAACTTTTCATGAGATTTTTAAAAAAGATGAAACTGTGTTAGGAACCAAACTAAATCATCTGCGGTCTATTACGTATGAGAATGAGATGGATAAATAGAGCTTCCGGTAAATTAATGAGTATGTGAAATCATTTCCGGTTGATGTTTGAAAAGTAAAGCGATACAAATTTCATTAGTTGCTTCTCTGAAGGAAAAAAAAAAAATTATAATAAAATAAAATAAAAAAAGCTACATGCAAAGCAAAAGGTGAAAGGTCAAAGTACCAGGTCTACAGTTGCTTCGAGAGGTCGCTTCATTGCTTTGGCAGTCGACTGAGTCTTTTAATAACAGGCAGCGAGCACATGATGGCAGTGGGCCAATGGGAGTCAAGCGAATTAACATACAGGTAAACAGCAAGCAGAGGTGCGTCATGGGAACGGCATTGCATTTGTGGATAGGTGAGAAGGAAAAAAATATTCTGAATGCAATATACAACATACAAAACACTAGGCATGCACAACAACAAAAATGTCTTCTAAAGAAATGAATATTACACTTTGAATTAGTACCGAAGCAAAAATGCATCTACTATACCTTAGTTAAAAGCATATAAGAGAGTAAAATATAGATGTTTGAAATTCAGGAAAGTTGAGTAAAACAGCAGCTTGCAGACACTATTAAGCATCATATAAACACTTCACAGAGATGCAGAAAGTTTTAAGGATACACCTATTGGAATTCCTGATAAGTCAGTTCGGTCACATTTTGAAGTGGGAAAATTGATTTTGGAGGTTACATTTTCAAACACAAAACACTAGTGCAAGTTGTAATGCATTACAAATGCTATTAATATCAGTGCTTACAAGGTGATTGTCTTTTAATTTAGAGAAGTGAATCATTCAGTGGTGAAAATGAGAGAGATTCTCATTCACCAATAAAAAACACAGTACATAGGATGTCCAGTTACACTAACTTATCATTAATTCCTTTTCTTTTCTCCTACAGCTGGGTCATTGTTGTAGATTTTTTTTATCTTGTAACTTACCACACTACATTGAGAGGGAAAAAGGTCTTTCAGAATTGAACACATACTTTCTAAATTTTGCTATAACCTTTAGTACTAGCTTCAGGAGCAGGGAGTAAAATTGGGCTCCCAGTTTACAAGCCAACATATGAGTTATGGTACTAGTCCAGCATTTATTAATTTTTCAAAAGAAAGTTTTTAGGCATACTATATAGGCATATACATTTATGTATTCTTTCATAGTAAATTCAAACTTATAGCTGATATGACAGCATTCTGTAAAAATGTTCTCGTATAAAATATTACTTTTAAGTTTTATAGTGTAAATAATTCTTCCAAATCTTTGAAAGGAAATAAAAATTTACTTTGAAATCAAAATTTTTACTTTTGTTTTTTAAACACAGGCTGATACTTAGCTCTTTTTAGAATATGCAGATTATGTCTACCTTGAAATCAGTATGTGGAAATAGGGAACAAAAGTCAAGGTGCAGGAAGAGAACAAGGCACAAAATGCCTGCAAACACCTTGTGGTGTTGATAAGGTGCCAACAGGGTATCCTGCAGGACAGTCCTCGTTTTACTTATTCCTTGTAGCTGTCTCTGTAGCATGAGTCTTGTCAATGCCCTCCTCATCTCTTCTTTAGCACTTTTCTGGATTACATACCCTGATCTACAGGATCTGCTCATCTCTCTGGGCCCAAGACCGAGACACAAGAAGAAACACCTAGTCTGAAGTGGGGATCTGGACAGACTTCTGTCTACGCAGGACACTGTGCAGGTACCATGGCAGAGGACATCACTCCACTGCCTGGGGCACAGCCTCAGAGCTACTCTGCCTCCACCACAGAGGGAAGTCTACACAGAGGTGATGCAGTGCAACTGAATTCAGCATTATGCGGTGATGACGTCCACAAGCTCCAACCAACATCGCTAAGAGTAAAGTGTTTTCAGTTAATTACCTTTATTATCCAAATACAGATCTTATCTAATCTCACTTGATAACTTATCTCTCTGTTTATTATTGCCTTTCTCCAATTTTTCTCCATGCTCTTCTTAATATCACCTTCCTACTTTGAAGCATTCTTCTGGCTTTCCCCTCATATTCCCCAGCAAGTTCAGTTTTAGTCTTCCCAACCTGAAGGCTTGGTCTGTTCTAAACTTACTCATCAACCTTGCTTCCATGTAGTCTCCCTTTCTTTTCAGGCTTTCAGACTGCTCATTTTTCTCTCCAATGTTAATATTTTCTTTTATTTCATCCTGATAGCAAAACCTCCTTTGCCTCTTTCTGTTCCATCAGATTATCTCCTCAACATTTGATCTACATAACTAACAACCAACAAATCAATAGCTACAGGATGGAGAGGAAGAGGATACAAAAAGGAAATAAAGATAATATTCAAAGTTACCAAACATCCAAGGCATAGTATTTGCCTGCCATATGGCACATTGGTATGCTATAATGTCTCCTGGAATACAAACAAGATCCACACAGCAGTGGCCTCCAAGAATGTGCAAGGAGCTCCTGACTAAACTCAAATGAAAGAAGGAAAGCCCACAAGAGGTGGGAGCAGTGACAGATGGCTCAGGAGGAACAGGGACACAGCCTGAACATGCAGGGATATGTTAGGAGAGTCAAAGATCACCTGGAGTTGAATCTGGCAAGGGATGTGAAATACAACCAGAAGGGCTTCTGAGCAACAAAAGGAAGACTAGAGAAAGTGTGTTTCCACTGCTCAATGGGGCAGGCAGCCTGGTGACACAGGACATGGAGGAGGCTGAGGTTCAGAAAATCCTTTCCATCTCAGTCTTTATTGCCAAGACTGGCCTTCAGGCCAGTGGGAAAGTCTGAAGTGAAAAAGATTTTTCCTTGCGGGAGGATGATCAGGTTAGGGAATACTTAAACAAGCTGTATGTACACAAACCCAACTAACAGAATGCACCCTGGGTGTTGAGGTTTGGTGGCCAGTGTCACTGCAAGGTTTTCTTACTTATCTTTGAAAGGTCCCCGTGACTGAGGGATATTCCCAAAGACTGCAAGAAAGTAAATGACACTCCTATCTTCAAAAAGGGCAGAAAGGGAGGTGTGAGGACTGGCAGGTTGGTCAGCCTCACCTCAGTCCCTGGGAAAGCAATTGAGCAAATCCTCCTGAAAACATCTACAAACCCATGAAAGCCAAGACAATATGGGAAATAGTCAGCATAGATTTATGACAGGGAAATTGTGCTTAACCAGCCAGACATCCTTCTATGATGAGACTGGCAGGGTGCTGAAGGGAGAGCAACGGATGTTGTTTCTCTTGATTTCAGAAAGGATTTCAACACCATTTCATCCTCACAGACATATTTATTTATTGTGGGCTAAATGGGAAACAGGGAGGTGGACTGACAATTGTCTCACATGCCAGGCTCAAAGGGATGTGACCAGCAACACAGAGCCCAGCTGGAGGCCAGTCACCAGTGGCGTGAAACTTGGAGGAGTGGTTGATATACAAGATAGACACGCTACTGCTCAGAGGGCCTAGGAAGTCTGGAGAAATGGGCACAGAGGAACTTCACAAAGTCCAACAAATATCAAGACCTGTACCTGGGGAGGAACACCACGAGGCACCAGTACATGCTGGGGGCCACAAAGGCTTGGCAGAAATATCCTGGTGGACACCAAACCAGCAATGTGCCCTCAAAAGTAAAGGCAGCTAATGGAATGCTGGGCTACACTGGGAAGAGTATCACCAACAGGTGAAGGGAGGTGATTCTTCCCCTCTACTCAGCCTTGGTGAGGCCACATATGGAGCCCTCTGTCCAGGTCTGGGCACCCCAGTAAAAGAAAGATACAGGCATACTAGAAAACACTCCCATAAAGGACATAAGAGATGATCAAGGGACTGGATTCAGCCTAGAGAAGATACAGGGGAATCTCATCAGTGTATACAAATACCTGATTTCAGGGTAAAGATGGAGCCAGTGGTGCCCAGGGACAGGAGAAGAGGCAATGGAAACAAATTTAAATAAATGAAATTCCATTTAAATGTAAGATTAAAACAAAAAAAAAAAAACAAAAAAACAAAACATTTCTTTTTACTGGAAGTATGGAGCAGGTTTTCAAGTTATGGAGTTTTTATCCTTAGAGATATTAGTAAACCAAACAGGCACATCCTGGGCAATCTCCTCTAGCTTCCCTGCTTAAGCAGGGGAAATGGGCTGGAATATTTTGTGCACATTTCTCTGCAAAATGTTACCCTGAATTACAGGTCCCTGTTGCCTTGTCCTGTGACATTAGACTGATAACATTTCAATTCTGTGTTTCTAAAGATGCTTCATCTTGCTTTGAGGCTAATGCAACTCTAATTAAGCCTTATTTAAAACCCCAGGATATATATCTGCAACCATTACCGAAGCGCAAAAAAAATTAATCCCATCATCTCTCTCCTTTCTTGTTTAGTATAGTGCCTAGAAATATTACATTCTCTAAATTAACAATAAATATTGCACAACAGAAGCTAATCAGAATAAAAACCCAATCTTCTCTGCTTTAATTTCCAGATGGTATTCAATTTCTGCAAGCACAGGAAACTTTAACTAAAAATCATCCAATTTGAAACAAAGGCTGTGATACTATTTGAGAAAGAATATTGAAACTTAAGAAATAGTCTTCTGCATGATGGTTTACTTTCTTGCATAACTTACCCTTTGTCCCTCAAAAAAGTCTGGTCTTTTCTAATTTGTTAAATACAATAGCTTGGGGTAGTTATGTACTGTACTGTATTGTGTTTCTTGTAGGCCTTCAAACCAGAGAATAACTGCATTGTCTATAACTATTGTATGCACTGCCCACAAGTCCACAAACCACATCTGCTTAATTATTCGTCCACTGCCAGCAATGAGGACAATGATTCTTTGATTTGCTGCCAGCAGTTTTGTCTCTCAAGTCAGATCCTGGGTGTTCAATTTATTTATTTTATTAATACCACTGCAAACTCATCAACTTTCCTGGTAGCAACTGTAAGAGGAATCCAATCCTGGTGAAGGGGTGGCTGTCTTGTCTGAACAGTTTTAAGTAAGAGGTCAAAATATCTGAAAATAAAAGCCCTCACTCTCTTTTCTTCTGACTGTAGCCACAATGTTTCTTTCCTAATGATTCCCATTACAGTTCACTACTGTAAAACCTCATGATTCAAGCAACTGGCCCATAATAGCAGGAGAGGCAAGAAGTCTCTAGGCGTGAAATGTGTCTAACCTAAGTTCAAAAAGATACAGGCAACACTTTTTAGACATTGGTGCTAGTTGTAGATCTACAGAGGGCAGCTCTTTCTCATCCTCAGGCAGGCACTAATGGTACATCAGATGAGTGTCCTGGTTTTTCTACTCTACCAGCTCAGTGAGACCAAGGTGGCCGGCTGGTTGCGTCGTTTTTAAGGCAGACTGTGCTGATCTCAATACAGGTTTCTGTTCTACTACTGATCTCTGAAGCAAACACTCTCTCTTTGCTTTTCTTCCAAATTTCCACATGTATATCTGACATCAAAGAGCTAAAACAGCATATGTGTCTCTGTTTTCCTGGGAACACTGAAGCTTATCAGTTTTGTTTCTGTTTGGAAATACGAGGGGCAAATTTACATATAATTAAGGCAGAGAACAGAAGTGGTATAGAGTGTCATTTGCTTCACTGTCTTGAATAGAAATACAGCATTAAAACAAGGGCATAAAGAAAAGAAAGTGCTTCCTCCCATCAAGCAATAGTAATAATTTTATAAATTCTTATCTTTCACCAAAATAAAAAAAAAAGAAAAATTTAAAAAAAAAGAGGCAAAAGAGAAAAGAAAGTATAAGCAAACAGCATTAAATTGAAGCAAAATAGGCATCAAAAAAAAGGCAGCCATACATGCCAGCACTTACCATCACAGTCGCAGCTGCCGCAGCTGCCTGGGCTGCCACCGCAGCCTGGTTGGCTTGGTGTTGCGCCGCTTTGATTTTGGCCTGCAAATGTGCAGGAGGGTGAAAATACTTGCATTTCTCCCTCATGCAACGACCTTTTATGTAATCCATACACACGGTTACGGTGTTGTCATTTGTGTCAATCATTGTGCTGTCTGCCGGATGTGCAAAGCGGCAATCAGTCTCTCCACGCGCACAGTTCCCCCGCTGGAACTCCCTGCACACCTACGTGCAAAACAACACACGTTGCAGGGGCACAGCTCAGTGCAGCGTGAAAGGGCAGGGAGTGCCCCACGCCCCCAAAAGACAGACCTGCCTCCTTCCCCTGTTAGTTCAAGTTTTAGAGCAACTTCACTTTAATAAACCCTTCATCTTTTGGTGGGTGAGGGGAATGCACCTATTTTATCCTTATGTTCTTGGCTCCTCGGGTAGCTCTGGTACTGTGGCTAAATAACAGAAGCCTTTCCTTTTCCCTGTTTAAAAAGCAGCTGGGAAGGATACTTACTTACGTAACTGCCCCTGCAAAACTAGCTGGGAATCACAAAATATTTTGTCTCTTTCTGACTACACTTTGTATTCTTGCAGGTAGACTGGTAGGGAAGGAGTTCCTCTTGCTGCAACCCAGGGAAAATACACATCAGATGCACTGCATTTTTTATGGAGTCTACAAACAAAATTGAGGGCCTACTTGAAAATAATTTTCAAAAATGGGCAGAATGAACACACTGATTTTCCTGAGAAGAAATGTGCTCTAGACACCGGTGCTTAGGCTTTTGGGAAAGGACATTCATTTCTGCTAGATCCATTTGGCCTCCTTGTGTACTTGGATCACAGATTCCACTGAGTCCAGCCACAAAATGATCCAGCAACTGGGGGAGGCTCTGCACATAGCTGGAGGGCTTGTCCCTTCAAACTGCTGCAGGGTTGGTAATATTCCACATCTCCATTGGCAGCTCAGGCTGAAGGGCTACACCATTCCCCTAATATCAACCCATAAAGCTATAAAATTCCCTTGTTATCAGTGCAGAAAAACCAAGACAATTATTACAGAAATAAAAAATGCGTTTGATAGATATTTCATCAAGGGATGCCTTTACAGGCACGTACACCTGAGTTTTTTTGAGATTATGAACTTTACAAAAAAAGGAAAACTCATGTTGATGTCTGTGTATTAAATATAGGCAAAAACTACCTTAAAAATAACAGAGTTTAATTACCACTGGCTGCAAGTGCAGAAATCCTGCCTGGTTACAAGTTTTTTATCTGTACCAACTACATTTAAGCTTCGCTTCTAAAACAACAGTTATGCCCTCCAAGATGTCTCACACAGCCTAACAGGGAATGTGTTTCTAGTCACAGTGGTGTCTACAGTACCTCCAGTTTATCAGTCCTGAGGAGTTTCTGGGTAGCAGTTGAACTGGGGACTGAAACCGGTGGACTTCCAGGGACAATGACAGGCGGCGTGGGTAGGATCTCAGTCGGGACTAAGCCAACTCCTGGTGTTACTGGCGTTAGGTAAGGAGCAAAGCTAATAGCCGTGTTCGTTCCTATTGTGGGACCCACCGGAAATGTGGGCTGAAAAAGGAAAACACACACCAAGATGAAATAAAAAGCCCCTTAATCAATAGCTTACTAGTTGTCCTTTGCTTGCTGTTCTTTCTGGCGCTGATTCATTTTCTTAATGAAAAAAACTTTAAACAGCTGGCAAAATACACAGTATCCTCTCTTCTTTTATCACATAACACATTCCAGCAGCACAAGAAGAACCACCTTTGTAACTCTATTATTGGAAAAGAGTCTGCAGATGCAAAGGAAGTCCTACTTTGAACCTGAATCTGCGTGGAAGTCCAGCTTACACTGCAGGCTTATTTACACACCTAAATGTAGAAATAACATAGGCTTTATTGCTTTTTCTCAATACCTGTTTTCCTTGGGAAAACAGACTGTTTTTCAAAGTATTCAGATTTCATAGCTGAAGTGTTATTAACTATATTAAAGCCATATTTCTAATAAGAGTACATATAATGAGCTCTTTGGCATGTAGCTTCCAGTATGTTTGCATACCGTATTTTGCCACCTCCTGCAACGACACGTTACTGTGTCTGATACACTGAAAAAACTCAACTTCACAAACATTTGTGTGCTCAGCTGTCACCAGTGGCAAGCAGAATAAATGTTATGATCTCAGCTGGACATAATATTTAGAAAGGGATTATTCAAGCTCATATTAGTTCATCATATGAAAAACTTTGATTGGAGGGAATGATACAGGTCTAAAAATCTTGTTTTGTTTCTTCCTACAGTGAGTCAGTGAAGTCATGACCAGAAGAAAGAGCATTTGTGTGATGCTACAACAGCCGTGATGAGGCAGAATAGTGGGTTTGTTAACACCAGCTCCACAGGGGATGGAGGCAGAACATCACCATGGCCAGCTCATGCTCAGACCTGCAGAGTGCTTTAGTTCTGCAGAGCTGAGTACCCCAGAGAGTGAAGCTATAATTATAAATGAGGAAAAACTACGTGGAAAAACGGGACACATCTCCGATCAGCTTTGTCAGAAATTAGGTTCCCAAATAAGCCAGCAGCTAGAAATGCAACAATTCAACACTAAGACTTCGAAACACTTTAACAAAGGAGAAGTGTCTTTCTTATTAAAGTGGCCTGCATGACACAAAGTATGTAGAAAATACGCAAGACAAAACGCAGAAGCTAGAAGGCAGGTTTTTTTTTTTTTGCTTGTGTTTAATTTTCTTGGGATTTTTTTGTCTTTGGAACCAATTACTAAATTATAAATGGATGTGACTTAGCACCAATAAGATGCTCTGCGTATGTAGATTAACCAGGATAACCAAATATACAGAAATGGCATCTAACAGCCCTTAAGAGTTAAAAATGCATTATGCTGTGTTCTAACCAGTGATCAAATCTGCATGATATCAAGCAACCCAGTTTATATGTCAGACATGAGCTAAATTCTGAAGAGCATAATAATGAACATTTATATGAAACAATGGTTTGACTATGTTGAAAACAATATGTGCTATGTGAAATACAAATAACAGCTTTGTGTCAGATATAATTTTAAGAATAAATCCACTCATCAAATGACTTCTATGAAATTTTCTTTTGCTTTTTATCCATTTGGTCAAGGCTGAGTCATCTTAATCTGGCCATTTGTGTGAGACAGACCTGGCATTTTTATGACAGCAATCAGTACAGAAGACATTATGTCAATGAAATTGTAAAGTTCAAATGATGAAATGGATGAGAAGAAAAAAGTATAATTTTGCCACTTCAATTTTTCTCATAATATTAAGTGGTGGAATCTATTACTTCATCAAAACTTTTTCTGGTGAAAACTCAAGCAGTAAATCCCCAGGAAATATCAAGACACATTAGGAGCCCAACATCACCAGATGCAATTTGATGAAAATGTACCAGAAATTCAGGGAGTCCTGACACTCAATGTCCAATCTCACCTGACAGTAGATGTTTTGAGTATAAAAACACATTACTGAAAAAGGCATCTGTGGTGAGCTTCCTGTGACCAAATGCAGATGTCTTCTTCTGAGATACCTACAGTTGACTTCTGTGGTAGCCCATGGAAAGACAAAGGCACTTTGAAAACTAAATCATCTAATCCAAATGCTGATGTCTGGAATAAGCCAAGCCAATAGCAATTAGGAGTGTCTATGTCTTTTGGTAAACTATAAATGGACGTTGGAAACTCACTGCAGAAGTTGATGCCAACACTCCAGATGCTTCAAGTTGGAGAAAAAAATCCTACTCTAGTGGGATGACTTATACTAGGAATTCAGATTGAAAAAACATCATTAGCAGCCATGTGTGAAAAGTTTAATTCAGATTACTTGCCAAACCATGCTTTGCAATTTTGCTACACTGAGAAGCCCAACCGCAGGACTGCCCAGATCACTTCAGTGCAGATCCAAAGATGCCGCTCTGGCATGCCAGACTCTAGTTCTATATCACCTCCTGGATATGAGGTGTCTCGGGCACCGTAAGAATCACCTTGAGACAAAATACTGAATTTGTGAAGTGCATGCACCACCAATTCTCTGTTTTATCCCCAGACATTTTAGACTTCAACAGAGTAAGAAAATGCTAATCATTAACCTTTGTTCCTGGTTCTGGGATTAAATAATATTTAAAGACATTCAGACCCATAGACTCCTGAGAAACTGTTTTCCTACTCAAATTACTTACTAGCAAATTATTGTTATTATAAAAATTTTCACCTCCAGAAGGATTATAGATAAAAATCTTGTAAACATGACATGAAATGCATTAAGGGGGCAAAAAAAGAGGAAAAAAAAAGCAAATTATTATGGCATTAAAGAAAAAATAAATCAAGTCTACAGAAACACTCCATTACATCTTGAAATGCAAATATCAATGAGCATATCTCCAGCATCTTGACCATTCCTTAAGTAAACAGACAGGGACTATTTTTATTGATACTATTTAGAGAATTTTTGCAGGTCAGTAGAGTCTTCAACTTTACTTACCATTAAGACCACCAGAGAAATATACTTACCACTGGCTGTAGTGGTGTCCCTGGAAACATGAACTGCATTTGCTGGGCGAGCATTGCTGCTGCAGTTTTTTGCTGGATTAAGTTGTTCCTGCCATTGATTTCCAGTTGAGTTTTTAAATGTGTTGGTGGATGAAGGTACTTGCAGTTCTCCCTTGTACAACGACCCTGAAAAAAGAAGTCACACTAATCAGCTGGCTGCTTTTGATGATAGTTCAGTGCCTTCGAGCAAAATATTACATCATAAACTAAGCAAGAATTAATGAAACACAGGGTGTTTCCTGGGAACTATGTAGAGGGCTGAAAGGAGCTGATGGCCTTGAGCTCTGCCTCAGCCCACCACCTCTGATTGATCATTAAGGCTATTAGCCACAGGAAAAAAAAAAAAAGAAAAAGGCTGTGAATCAGCATTTTCATTGTTAAGTACACATCGCTGCTGTACAATTAATAATCTCAGAACTGTCCAGACTGCCTGAACTGCCTCTCATGACATCCTGGCTAGAGTACCTGCTGTTACCGTAATATAAAAGCTTTTTATTAAATGACATCACACGATGAATAACAAATTGAAACCTTCTTTAAGAGAGATGCAGCTTTTAAGTACATCATATTAAAAATAATTGTGTGATTATGGCAGGGAGGATCTAAAGTTGCCACTCTCTGCTAGTGTTCTCTCATACATTCACCCTTATTCCAGTTCACTGCCTTCCAGCCTCCTGTTTTTATTACATCAGCACAACTTTGAACTATTTCCACTCAAGTATAAAAGGAGCAAAGTGGTACTTTTACAGCCTAAATTTAGAAGCAGTGCATGGATCTAAATCTGAAGGTACACAGCAAAAGGACAGCTCCAATCAACATGAAAGCAGGAGTTTTTAGACAGTTATGAGATAATAAGAGACTATAAAAATATAGGTGGGCTGTCATCTTGAGGTGGCTTGGGTTAGAGGAGATGGATGTACAAGCTGACCACAAACACAGGTAGAGCGGCGTAGGACGCACTGACATATTTTCCCCCAGAAAGGGAAATTGTAGGGTGCACCAGGAGGTTGTGCAGCTGCAGGGCAGGACCTGCTGAGATCAGAGGCTCCTTGATGACACGGCTCGCAAACAATCACAGAGTTTTAAGAGCTGCAACTAGAGGGCCTAAAGCATTAGTCAAACTGCATTGGATACACTCAACTTAGACAAGTTGTTTCCAAATTGAGAGGTTTTTAATAAGTGCTTTTTAAACCTCCCTTTCACTGGTATTAGGGCTTTACTGTTTGTAGACAAGCAGGAATATCCTTCTATAGTCAAGAAAGCATCCAGATACCTATGCAGGAATATCACACAGTACAGACATACACTGACTCTGCATATGCACACACATACACACTGCTACAAAACTTTCAACAGGCTTCAAATGTCCCA
Organism: Onychostruthus taczanowskii; assembly: GCF_017590055.1. Lineage (NCBI taxonomy): Eukaryota > Metazoa > Chordata > Aves > Passeriformes > Passeridae > Onychostruthus > Onychostruthus taczanowskii. The sequence continues at coordinate 3,523,896 of NW_024505561.1, read as the reverse complement.
AAACTAGTGTTACTGTTATACTTTTGACTTAGACACCAAAACAGTGTGGATTCTGCCTCTAATTTTCTACAAGGATGTCATAACTCACTGCTAAGGGGTGAGTTAAACATGTTCAGGAAGCTTCTCCTGTGTTGAGGCTGATGGTAATGCAAACAGCTATTTCCACACTATTAAACTATTGAGAACAGCCCTTTTCTGAACTGCCCCTGGCTGCCGCTGGGAGTATACTAAATAGCAGAAGCCAGAAAATGCAAGAAAGCTAAAAATTTAAGAACCAGCAATGGTCTCAACACTCAGGAGCAATGGTCTCAGTGCTGTTTTAGCCTCTTAGTATAGTTGCAGTCATTTTCAGGATATTAGGCCTTCCTTCTCTTGAGAGAATCACTAATGCTCCCTGATTTAATGAATTACACAAAAGAAACATTACTTTGTCAGCTGGCATGAGCAGAACCAGAAATAGCTGTGATTTGATGGATACAAAAGAAAGCTGGCTCTTTCACTTGGAGGAAATGTGGCCTTTACCATCATAATGCTAAACTGGAGCAGACTCAGCACGGACAATGACCATACGCTTTTTTGTTGGCTGATGAGGCCAACAAAATTAGATTTAGACATTTTTAATTTATATCTATTTTACCTTAGCCTATTTTGTATATCAACGGCTCCTACAGCAAATCTAAAAATTAAGAAAATAAAATCAAACTACTGAATCTGATGGAAATATTGACCTATGGACTCAAAAAGTTGCCTTAAACGAGGATGAGAGCAACTCTCATGCACAGTGGCTTCTGAAGTACCTTAAACCTGAAGAGTGCCTTCAGCCAGACCTCCAGTCTTACCTCTGAAAGCACACAGCTACTGTATACCATCACTTCAAGCTCTGCAAAGCAACCCACAGTGCACAAAAGATTGGTTATTTCTGAAAACTTTCAAAATATTCCAACCATACAGAAATGTACTGTCCTCTCTGAAGTTATTCATGTCTATGCATCGTTTACCAGTTTTTCGAGCTCCTGGTTAGCAATGAACGTATGTACTATAGAAGAGCTGTGTGGTCCTGCCACGCTGCTATAGAAAGCCCTCTAAACAGACCAAGCCTTGTTGAAATTAAATGACCCAAAATAAACTACAGTGGAATGAGCACTGAAAATAGTGAGTAAATTAATCTGCCCTCACTACCATAATTAAACAAATTCTGAGACTGGCTTTTTTACTTTTTAAACCTACAATGGTAGCAGGAAAACATCTAGAGGAATTTTTCATTCCTTTTTTTCCATATGATCCAGTTTCCAGCTACTAATCACTGCACACACAAAAATTCAAACCTGTAGTATCATTTCAGTCAAATGAAATTATATTGACCCTGAAATTTTTTGTTTATTAAAAAGTCAAATATGAAGTCCAACTCACATGACACCACATATCAACCAAAAAGCAGAACAGGCAACTATACACAACATGCAGGGGTATTCAATGCTGGGTCACCATCAATGAGTCCACTCTGTACAAAACTACTATGCTACAAGGCCTCATCATCACAAATGCAGAGCCAAAATCAGGTACTTTAACTTTCAGGCACATCAGTTATCAAGCTTCTGGAGCAAGGCTTGCTTCATCTTAAAACCACAGCAGTTTAGGAGCTGTTCCACAGACACTGAGTCCCTCTGGCACAGGACAGCACAAACTCAGCAGGATAAGGCAGGCGGCAGGGGAAAATAATTGCTTCTTACAACTTTTAACCTGTTCCCAGATATGAGTCAGAGTCCTGAAACCGAGGGCACAGACAGGTTGGTTTGAAACTGGGTCCCTAGAAACTCCTGTCACCCATGAAGTGAAGGTTATCAACAAGCACATCATAAGCCATTGTGCACTTTCCATGGGTGTTCATGCAAAAAAATCACTTTCAATGAGCTGTTTCCTTATCTGCAATGGATAGGAACAACGAACAGACATCAGATTACATTCCCAGCAGTCTGTTACTCCCCTCAATCTGGAAGGATGGTACCTAACTCTGACCTTTTATTTCTTTGCCTTTGTCCTCTACAGTTGTCCAGCCAACTGTCCAGCACCTCATTTCAGAAAGTTTTAACAGAAAAACTACTTTTCTACTGCTAATTATCCAGACTAGAACGTGTTTGTGGCTCGTGTCATGCTGTCCTACAGGTTTCATTCTAGCAAAGCATAGAGGGAAAGGATGCATCAAGGAGCTGGGAACTCAAAGGATTTCAGTGCCCAACACCAGGGCACAGCAAAGAGAGACTCCACTTCTACAGAGGAAATGGTCTGGGGAGCTGCTGCCTGACCAGCTTAATTTCAAAAACACATCCCTTAACAAGCCATGTCACACCATTGGCTTTTTTTTTTTTTTAAATGAATAGATTTTCCCATTAAGAATAGTAGGTAGTTTGTCTAAGATCAATGCCATGAGACAGCCCACAGACAAGAGTATATTAAAAATCTTAGAATTTTACATTTAAAATAAGCAAAATGAGGTGAACGTAGAAGTAACACCCTATAACTTTGCATGTTAAGACATGCAAAGGATCTACATAAGGATCCACTTCCTGTCTTTGAATATTTAATAAATTCACAACTTCTTTCAGTATTTTACTCTTGCTATAATAGTAACAATAACAATAATTAATTCAAGCTTGGGAATTGCTTCTGTAAAATTATGAGTTAGCTTTTACTTATTAAAATTAACTCTCATAAAAGTTATATGTTTAAACAGAAAAAAAAAAAAAGGCAAAACAAAGTTTCTTCTATCTCTTAAGGCAAGAATCAACTAAGGCTTCCAGAATTATTTTGCTCAGGTATGGAATTTCAGGCAATTTATTGATACTATTAGTGGGAGATAACAGAGCATGACTTCCCCTACTCACAGCACACTGTTAAAAAATAGGTTATTCAATGAGAAGCAGAAAGTAGGAGGCCTGCTCCTTGGAGGTGTCTGTCCCTTGTTCCAAACCTCACTCCCAAGGGTGCTTCCAGCTCCCCCTACTCAACTCTCTGTAAACTCCCAGCTTCCTACTGTACCCCACCTCCCTCCTTCCTTCTCCCCAGAGCAGCCTCCCACCTCTCCTAACTATAGCCCAGGAAAGAACTCACAGGATAATTATAACTGGCTGGAGCCGCGCGTGTCCCGAGGAGCCGGCCAAGACGCGCACGCTGCTGGCAGACCACGCTCGGGAGCGGCTTAGTGCCTGCTGCTGCCTTTTCCTTAATAGGGTAAAACTTTGGATCTGCCTTCTACCCAGACACTGGTTTTTGCATAACCAGTAAGAACTTTAAGATATGTCTTTGAGATGTCTGCTTCTAGCTGCTTTGCTTGAAATTGGCTACATTGTTCAGAAATTATTAGGGTGAGAGGATGACGCTGGCAAAAATATGGCCAGTGCATTTATGCAAAACCTGTTTCCCTAAGAAAACAAGCTAAACCTAAAATGCAGATGAAATTATATGAACTCTCAAGATTGAATTGCAGTCTAATGAGAAAAGAAGAAAAGTATACGACTTCCAAGATATAAATGGTTTTAGAAGGCATCTGAGCAACTTGTTCTACAAGGGAAAAGAAGATTTTCTGGTTTCCAGAGAGACACTATGAGATCTAAACATTTACTGGAGTAAGAAAAGACATACACAAATTTTTAAAAGTAATAATCACCTAATGACACAACTATTCCTCCCACTTGAAAAAAAAAAAAAACTTTTGCAATTTTCTGCATGCCTTGCACATGCCTGTAAAGATCAGAACATGTTTTAAAACAGTAATGCCTTTGCAGCTGTGGGCATGCTGCTTAGCTAAACATTGCCTACTGAAGGTATTACACACTGTTAAAACCCCAGCAGAGTGGGAGCTAGCACAGGCCACTGTCCAGGGTGGTGGCAGCACATGGCAAGAATAGCCACAAAGACGACAGTGTCAGCAGCTGGGGCGGTACATAAGGCATAAACACTTCTTTGGAAGAGTTTCTGCCAACAGCAAAACCTGTTTTTCTCCTTTGGGATTCCTCCTCAGCAGCCTCTCAGCAAATTCTGTTTGGGAACATGTGTGGCCTCACTCAATCAATTAAAAAATTTCAGTATTACATAAACCAGGAACTTTTAAATTGTGATAATCCTGTGCTCCCTGAGGCTAAAAATAGACTCAGTCAATAGGAGGGCAGGTATTTTGAGATACTTAACCTTCTGCTCCTATGCATAGACAGCCACAACTAACTCTACCAGCCCAAAACATCCAGTTCAGAAGTTATTTTTCAAATGCAGAAATACAAAAAAGGAAAAAAAAAAACCCCAGAACACTAAAGAAAACACTGTGCACTCATACACAGAGAGGGATGATTCCTCTTGTTCTATAGGATTTGAATACAGGCATTTCCCTACATATTTTAGTACATTAGAGTTCAATCATTCAAGCACATTTAACAGCCATGGAAAACCCTCAGACTCCAGTTTTGACTGAATTAAAAAGCACTTCCATCAAACACCACAACCCATGAATTCAATTTTCCTATGCAGGTCAATCTGCTTCCTAACTTCACTCAGGAAGTGAAAAACCAGACACCACAGCTCCATTAAAGTATTCCCTTTGCACTTGCTGTGAATATGCACCACCTCACACAATCTGTACAACTACACATGCTCATAGAGTTATGCATATGTCCAAGGACTTAGGGGATTTAGTTAAGCCTTAAGAATGACTAGTCAGAGATTTTAAAAAATGTAACATAGCATTTTCTTTCTTCCTTAAGGCATACAAAAAAATTTCAATTTTTTTTTCATTTTGCATAATTTCACATTAGAGTATATTGCCTTGCAAACATGTATGCTTACGAAAACACATTTTTTAGCCTAAGCAGAATTTTATATAATTTCATAGAAATAAATGGAGATCAGAATAAGATCTCTTATCTTGAAAATGGGGCACACGTGAACTATTTGTGAAATTGAAAAATAATTCAGAAGTGCCAAACTGTACTACTAATAGAAATATTAAGCTTTTGATGGCGAGTTCAAATACCTCAGACTTTACAATTTACCATACATCTTATAAACACAAAGACCTAAAGGGAAAAATGTATTTCAAAACAACACAAGCATCTCTTATATTACACTTGAAATGGTTCAGCTCTGGGATCGGTTTTCCTAGGGAAAAAATAAAAAAAACAGACAAAAGCTACCAACAAAAACAACTTAAAAACAACTTTAAAACATTGCTGAGAACTTAGTTCTGTATTTATAAAGCCACCTTGCAAGTCCACCCACCAAAGTTAGTGAGTGTGCATACATATTTATATGCACCTACACACTTCCGTTTCAAGAAAAAGTAGAAGGCAAATTCCCTTTCCTACTTTAAGGTAGAAAAGAAAGAAAGAAAGAAAAAAATTCTCAGGTGACTTCAGTCTGATTCAGTTTCCAACAAGCTAAGAAAACCCATTAGCTACTCTTTTAATGACTTCAATTTTTTGTAAAAAAATGAAAGCTGGTAAAATAAAAATGATCATTTTATTCATAAAAGTAGAGAACAAGAACTGCCTGTAACTGACAGAAAAAATAGAAAAAATATTGAACAGAAATGGAAGCCTTACAAAAAGATGGAATGTCTAAATGATGTAAGAGTCTTAACACTAAAGACTTAATAGGAGATATTTATTTAAATGGAAAAAGACAAAATGTTCTACTGAAGAGCACATTTGCAATGCACAAAGAGCTCTGAGTCTCTCAAGATGCTCTTTCAAACAAATGTTGAGCATAGCTATAGAGAATGGTTTAATAATTTGCCTTGCAATATCAAGGGAAGTGTACTTAATATTAAATTGCTCAGAAGACAAAGAAGTCAGGCAGATATAGCAGACACCAAATAAAAAAAACAACCACTTATGAAATTCTAAGTTGTTTTACAAACATCCTCAAGATTATTCTAACAAAGAAGAAGAAATCTCAGACAAAGACACAACAGTTTAATATCAATTTATTTTATTTCTGTGTTTACTGCCTTGAAAATAATTTGAGAATAATAGGGCAATAGAGATTATTTCCTTCCAAATTATGTAGCCCTTTTTGTTTTTCTTTTCCCATTCCTCCCCCTTCACTGGCACTCAAAATCAACCAGTTATTTTTATCTTAGCATCAAGTTTGGCTACCAGCATTGATCAGCAGTACATCACAAGCAACTGTGGACAACCCTTGAAATAAATCTTCACTCTAATGCACACAGACAACTTCCATGGAATGAGAGGCAGCAAACAGGTAGTATAAGGGAAAAACCCAACAAAATAAACATAAAGAAAGTGGAGGGAAACATAACCTTATTTAGATAAAATTCCTCAGATGTCTGATTTCTATTCCATGGGCGGTGAGAGTCTTCACATGGCATGAAGCTGCCTTGTGCAGGTCTCCAATACAGCTCCCCTGTGGGAGGACTGGATGTAGCCTACCATGGGACTCAAGATGGGTTTCAAAAGCAGAGCAGTGATTTAAGCCCTCCAACTCTGCCCAGCCAGAGAAGTCAACATATTCACTGATTCCTGCATTATAGAAGAAAATGCATTATAGAAAAAAAATGTCTAAAACCTTTATAGAGTCTCAGAAGAGAGTATTACACATACTTAACTGTTAGCTGGGCAGCTTTAACACATCTGCTCATCTCAAGGATTGCGTGTTTTTGTGGAAGACAGAGGAGAAATGTGTAAATTGCGGGCTGGACCACACAGTAAGTCAAGGTGACACAAATTTTTGCTGGTAAACAACTTACTACACCATTAAATTTAACTTGACTGAACTGTAAAAGAAGATAAGAGCTTGATAAGAGGCAATTTTTCTTCAATTTTTCTCAATATCTCAAGAGCAGACAAAAGTAGCCATTGCAGAATTAATAACAGCAAAGAGAGCTAAGTTGTTTGGCTGCAGGGCAGGTGGCAAAAGAAAAAGCAACAGTGGTGTAGCAGAGCAGCAGAACACCGAACAAGAAGATGGGTACAGCTCAGCACTACTTCCTGACATACTTCTTTCCCCACCTCCTTTCCAATTCTCATAAAAACATCCAAGCAGACATATGCTGACTTTAATGCACACTTGCTCATATGAACAGGACTGAGATTAAATTCCCTTGCTTTGGAAACACCACTTTGCAGTGATAAGGTAGGCAAGGGTAACTGCAGAACTAACAGTCAAGCTCTGAGACACCTTATTTCTCTCTCAGGGGCCTGTAAAGGAAAGGCACCGTGGCTCAGCACACAGACTTCACCCTCCAATGTCCATAGCACATATCCTCCACCATATCCAGGTTAGAAAAGAAATAGTGAGTAATGGAGAGAGGTCTTTGCTGATGAGATGCCCATAAGCCAAAAGATGAACAACACAGCCAGGACCAGGCAATAGCTCCCTCAGCAACACTCCAGGAATCTTAATGCACCTTCGGAAAAGCCATAAAACCAGTTATGTGGCATCAAAAAGGAGCAGAAGATATGCCTTGGCATTGAGGAGCCTGGTTGACTGGATCAGAAAGAAAGTGGGAGTAGAGTGCTATGAAAGTGACTACATTGACTTCCTACAGCAATTCACCTGGCCAAGGGAGTCTTGAGAAGGTGCTTCATTTGAGAGTTGCAGTGATTTAGATGCGACCTGGAAAATGCCCATTATTTGGAATAGTGTCACCATATGGAGTAGATCATCAGTATGATGTTCCAAGCCCGTGACATACTAAGAGATCCACTGGTGTACTACAGAGAAGGGCAGACTTAACATACACCAGAAGGAAGTGACCGCCTTGGTCACCAGCATGCCACAGCCCCCAGCTCTCAAGCAGGATGGCCAGCAGCCCTGAACTGCTAGCAGGTGACCTGATACGTCATTGGCGAGCCCCTGCACTGCTCCTTGGGAATATGTTTTCACTCTGGCCAGGCCATCCTGTACCTCTCCATTTGCTGGGGCTCCCAGTCCAGCTGGGGCTTCCTGGGACTCTTCCCTGTTTCACAGCCAATCATTTTGTAAACAAATGGAAAAAGCAAGGGCCAAGTTAAATACACCGATGGCCAAGGACACCTTACATAACTGCAGGGGTGAAAAGTACAGAGTCTTGTCCCTCTGCAGAGGAGGAGTGTTTACCCACTCCCAGTGGCAGCTCTGGCACTACAGCTGCGTTATTAATAAATCACCGGCCTTGCTTCTAGGACCAGCCAGCAAGGGCTGGAGTCTGACACCAGCTCTCAACTGATTGGAAAGTTCCTGCGAACAAACACAAATTAAAGAAACAAACACCTAAAAATGAATATATATGCATTTTCAAGGAAGAATCACACATAAAATCCTCCTTAATTTTTATAACTGCTGAGAAGCAGCAAACAAATTATTGACATTAAAAGACACCATCTCTCTCTGGGGTTGCCTACAGAGAGAATCAAGTACACCTGATCTGAAAAGCCAAAGGGAAATAGGACACCTTTCCTCACCTTTTCTATACCCAGTTCATGCTTCCCCTCTTCTGGGAATTGGTTTCTTAACATCAGTGAAACATTTTAGTTTCCGTCTTTTCTGGCAGTCTGACATGCCTTGAATTTCCCTCCTCAGGGAATGGGGAAAACAGCACTACTAGCAAGAGGGGCAGTGAGACCCCTTCTCTGAAGAAGCAGGACACAAGAGTTAGCAGTGAGAAATACCCAGAGAATCAACAAACTAAATCAGTATTAAAAAAAAAAAAAAGGGGAGAAAGAACAATGGTAAAAGGTCCATAAACTCAAGCAAGAGGAAAGAATGAAGCCCTGGCATTCCAGTAAGCTAAACCTCCCCTCCACCCCATTTTCTTTTTGCTGAAAGGCTATCTATCCCCTTCCACCAGGTATTAGGAAGCTTCCAGAAGATCTAGCAAAAATAGCAAGAAATATAATGCAGTTACATTTATCTGAAATGGTAGCTTATGGAATTAGGCAGCTAAATCACGGTTATGAGAAAAGATAAGACACATTAGGATATCTTATTACTTTCCCTGAATACTATATTCATTCCAGTACTAGAATATGGGATTGTGGTCTCAAGTGTGCTTATACCTTCTCAATACTGTGTTGAAGGAGCAGATAATTATTCTCTTCCTTAAGACAGATTCAGCACTGACTAAATGAAATTCTAGGTTAATTTCAAATTAAAATAATGCCTCTAGGTTTTCCAAGGCATATATCCATGACTTTGGCAGGAACACACACACTAGACTCCCTAGCATTTATTATATGGCAATGACATTGGAGTACCGTGACAATCTCTGTGGTACCTGTCTTCATCAGTAAAAGCAGTGATATCAACCTCAATTACATGACTACATCTACTATTTTGCACAGCCTTTTCCACACAGCAAATAGGCAGTCAAATGGTATTTCTTTTAACCCTGACAGTCAGTGCTCAATACTCCAACACGTGTTCACTTACCTCCTGGCCTGAATGCAAGCTACTCACTCCCTTTTGGGCATATGCATAGGGCTGGCTCTACGGGATCACATCAGGAACGGCTCCATTAAAATTGTTAATGGATTTCTCAGTCTTCTTGTGATACTAGACAGCATTACTCCCACTCTGTGCAGAATAAACTGAGATCAAATATGGTTAAAGAGTTGAGAAATGCCTGCAGTTTTTGGCTGCAGGTGTCTGTCCTCCTTTCACTTTGCTGTTGCATCCACGTGGCACATGCAAATGCCTCACTAGACACCTACTGCCCTTGGGATTTGGGAATCCACCCACCTCACGGCTAGCAGCTAAGATGCCAGCTTCAGCGACCCACTCACTGGTTTCCAGAGGAAGAGGTAAACACCTGACCAAGAGTCCATCTCCTGCCAACTCTGCCACTGCCTGCCTCTCTTGCTGCACCAGCACCCTTTGGGCAGAGACCTGACTCCTCCATATGGCATCTCACACTGAGGCACAGGGAAATACAGGGCTGGAAGAGAGTACACGCTAATGTTGCCTGGACAGCACATCTCCAATACATTTTGCTTAACTCTTGGCTCCTATCTAGTTCACCTGACCAAACCCCCACCTTGCCCCCTTTCTCTCCATTTCCTCACCTTCAGCCTCTTCTCTGCTCCTGGCACCAGCACCTGACACCACACGGAGCTGTGTCATTGGTCTGGAAACAGCTGAGTGTATGTGGAACTTGCCTGCCTGCACATAGCCTCTGCTAGGTGTGCATGGATGGTGAGGTTTCACACTTACAAAATCACCAAATTTGGGTGAAATTTCACAAAAATAGAACGTGAATTACTGATATCAGAGCAACAGTTGTGGTGCTGGATCTCAAGGCTCAGCTATAAACAATGAGAAATCAAGTTTATTATTGAGCCAGTTTAAAAAAAGTGGAAGGAAAACAAAGGTATTTACCTCTCAACTGTTTTTCAAAGATGGTTGAAGTGTTTCACTAAAACTTTAAATAAACACTCTGAGTCAGTAATTGAAACGTTTCAGCCCAGATAATTTCACTTTGAGAGACTTAGAAACCACAGAAAAGGAGGATATTATTTGGAAAGTGGTGGGGAAGATTAAATCCAGGTGATGATGATGGCACACTCTTTGTTGGTAATAAAACACTCATGTGTGCCTCATCAACATGCCTGACCAAAGGCTAATGATCACAGCAACCCCAAACATTTATAGAGCAATAAAAGTATTTAAGCACAATGGCAGTAAGCAAAACATTCATGTTAAAAATAAAATCTGATGGACCATTCATCCAGAAATACTTTAATACAAGCAGTTGCTATATGTTCAAAGCTGATGCACTCCACTGACAGAATAAAGAGTTACCAAACAGCACTTAGGAGAATATAATGCTATAAGCACATCAACATCATTTCAAGGCAAACACTTTGTTCTACTTCAAATTGCATTGAAAGGAATCATGTACTAGTGTATCAAGACTTTCCAGTGTCACAGCAAAGTCCCAATGATTTATACAGAACGAAAAAGAGTAATGACTTGAATTGACCCATTTGACTTGACATGACTTAAACAAGGACTACTTTAATTTGTTTTCTTCAGAATTTTGAAGATGATTTAACATCTTTAACTCTTAGCAGGGAAAAGAAGTTCATCAAGTATTAACAGGCTATCACAACATCTAGTGTGACATGTGCAAACTCATTGGAGAAAGGAACTACTTGTGTTTACTTATTCTTCCTTTCCCCTAAAGTTTCTATGGGAGACAAGCAGGCTCCACTGCAACAGCGACCAACTGACAATTTTCAGTGTTCTGTCTCCTGGAAGCCTTCACAGGTTTGGCACCATGCTCCTCTGTTTCTCAGGAGAAACTCAGGGTCTGAAATACTGTTCTGCAAACAGGAACCGAAGTACAACATAATTTATGACTTTCCTTTGTGGGTAAAGTGTTTTCACTGCCTGCATCTTATCTGAGCAGGAGTCACATGACAGAGATTCCCATCAAACCACTTTTTGTCAAATGCTTCCTTTTGTTCGGATGCTGGGAGGGAAGAGGCAGGATGCGGTCAGGAGCCAACAGCACAGCCAAGGCTTCTGTCACTGCTTTTTATGCCAAAGTGACAACAACAACCAAGTGAGAAGCTCTAAGTGAAGATTATACCACCCTCTCCCTCTCTGCTCCCAAGCAGGAACAGAGAGACCAGAAGTGCTGAGAACTTTCCTCTCTGGAGCAGGAAGGAAAAGACCACAACCACCAAGACCTCAAAACTGCATGCAGATTTTCAGAAGGTACTCGGCTCATCACCTGGCCTGGCAGCGTGGCTGAACCATGTTTTCATTGCTCCCAGGAGACTCATTCATCACAGTTATTTTAGAGGACTTTGGTTTAAATATTCTTTATAAATGTCACAAGGCTGAAGAATACATTAAACTAAAACTCTACAAACCAAAACAAAGTTTATGGAAGAAAAAATGTATAATGATCTCATGCTTTCCACAAGAGTGGCTCTTTCACAGCCAGAAACCCTTCAGTATTTGTTTCTATTTTCTATTTGTCTGATGAGCACATCATAAAGTGATTACAATAATTGTGGCATGTCAGATTCAACCTAAAGGATATACAGGTTAGAATGTAGTATGGTTAGAAATGTTACTCATAATTGAAACCATCTTGATTCAGAATTTTCAAAAAGCCTTTGTAATTGCAGACAGTCTGGAAAAGAAGTACTTAAATGGCCAATTCAGTGGGTTTTCCCCATCCTGCTGCTTTTCAGCAAAGAAAAATTGTGATGGATGGGTACCATTCATCAGGAGAAATAGTCAAAATATGAGATCACTAACTAGCAGCTAGACAGGGTTTAGTCAACTCCCTTGTTTAATCACTAGGGATTCAGTGTCTGGATGGAGAGAGGGTGGGAGGGAGTTTAGAGGATTCTTCAATTTAATAGTAAAATATTTTTAAAAATTTAAAATATTATAACCATTTCAACCAGGCTGTAGTAGCCTATTTCCAGCAGAGCAGAGAGAGGGACTCTCTCAATCACAGTGACATCATGAAAGTTGGCATATGTGGCAATAAAAGCTATTTTGGCATGTTAGCAAGACAAAGACTAGAGTTAGGTCTTCTTTGTCAAGTGCAATCTAAAATCATGCCCAAAAGATACAGTCCCTGATACAAGCTATCATTTATCTCCCACCACTCATTCCCAGGGCAGCTTGTAGAATATTAGTCTTCAGGCTATTAAATCCTTATGCTGTACTACTTAGCAAATAAATAAAACAATAAAAGCCAAAGGAAGTTGTCAAATGTGTTTTCACATCTTCAGGCCAGTCTTGGGGGCTGCTCTGTGGGGTAAGAGGACACCAAAAAAGACAGTATGGGAACTCATTAGGGATCCTCTAGGTGACCTGTGAGACAGACAGAGTATCTTCCCGTGAGGGCAAAGCTCTGACCCGCGGCACTGCTGCATCGAATGTGAGCACACAGGTAAAAGACGGAGGAGGCTGGGAGGACTGCACTCATTTCCCTCCATGGGTAGGCAAGCCAAACACTACAGAATCCATGGATTATATATACAGGCAGACCAATCACATACAAACAGCTTTATAAAAGTACCTCTACTTCTCTAAAAATATGGCTTCTGACACAGAGATTGCTTTGGAAATGAGTTAAACATGAAGGCACCCCAAGCACATTGTTATTAGCTTTACAATTACAGAGTTTCCTTTCATTTTAGACACCTTTAAAGCAGACTGATTACAAGTATCTTGCCTTCCTACAAAACATGTTGTGGAATATAGTAAATAATCTCAGTCTTCCTTGGCAACTTCACAACAAAGGAATAAACTGCGAGTGGGGGAAAAGTCTTTTAATTAATTTAAAATCAACACTAAGATTACAGAAGTGCTGTTAACATTTTTTCAAGGAAATTGTCTCCTTCAGTACTTATCAACAGGATTTTAATTTATTTTATTTTACCATCCCACACTGAAAACCCAGTGTTTCATCAGCAAGTATGCATCTGAATTCTTCACATCAATGGTAGTTTCAGCCTTAAAGTTATACTGAATAGAAAATACCAAATCAGCTTTAAAAGTCAACTGTGCTTTAAGAAGAAGAAACACAGTGAATTTAAAGGTGAGAAGGCCTCAGTAGAAGATTCATCACATCTACAGCTACCCACCATACTGTAGACGATGCCTTATTCGCTTTCCCATGCTATAATCCTGAGAACAATGAAAGAGAGACAGTAAAGAATGGAGATGCATGCCTGAAGGACTCCCTTGGCTGGAAATGAAGTGTTCAGTTTTACCTAGTTAAAGAACATTTCATTAGCATAGCATAGAAACCAAAGAAAAGGTAAGAGCTATGAAAAACCTTTTGAAACATCAAACAGAAATGAAACAAGCTTTATAAATAGAGTTGCCTGCAAGCAAACAATTTCTGGAATGTACTGGGGGAAGCAAGGGAGAATCCCACAACAAAGGAGATTGCAAAAGCCAACCCAGTTTAACAAGTGGAATTACCAGTTTGGAGACTGCAGGGAAACAATGCAAAACCACCAGCAAGTCTGATACAAAGAACTTTTCTCAGCATTTAATAAAAAAACACCAAATAAAGGCCAATGGCTAGGCAATTAAACATGGCTATTTGGAAATGCAAAGCCTTACACAGACTTGGTTAACGCCTCATGGAGTACTAGAATTAATGAGGAACTGCAGGTTTCTTGATGTAAAGCTGAACAATTTCAGACACATCTGATCACAGTTGGAAAATGTTAAGCTATTTGAGTACCAGACAACAATTTATATATCATCAAACAGCTGTCTGCCAATTTATCATCTACTTCTTGCAGACACAAGAGATGATAACCTGTAAAGATCTCAAAACCATGATTCTAACACTTTAAATCTACCTTTTACATGTGTTGTTAAAAACAAAGTCACACATACACACTAGATCCTAGATGTACAATGACGCATTTTTCAGATCTCTTACTGCAGCTAAGAGAATGATGACAGCCCTGCTCTGATGGAAACGTGGTGGTTGCCACTGCTCTCCAATGCCCTTAAAACCCCCACAAACCCCCTAAGGCTGTAGAAGAGTACAGGTAATTGAGATTTGCCAGTCTCAAAGCGAGAGACTACAACATTTCTCCGTGCCCATGCATGGCCCAAGCAGGCACTGTGGCTCATGGATCCAAGCAGCAAGCTGGGGAAGTCCCTCAGCTGTTTGACACCACACAAATATTCAACATCCCCAGCTCCCACTGCCTCTCCCCACAAGACAGCAGGATTATCCAGGACCACCCTGAGTAGCCATGCTGAGAGGTATGGGATTGTTGGTGCTGGCTACAAACCAATGCCCATCTCTGAGGAACCAGCAGAAAAGCCAGCAACCCAACCCAACCTCCCTTACCTTAGCAGTGGCAGTTCCCACAAAACATGAGGTGAGCCAGCCTGGACTTGTGTGTTCAAATAATTAGCTACATAAGCACCTATTTAATGGACTTCAGATAAATATCGTCTTACATTCGGAAAGGTAATTTATATACAAAACAAACTGCATCCAGTCTTGTCTTTTGATCATGTTCATGAACAGATCAGAGACTAACACTGATATCCCTACATCTCTTTAGCTGCCATATAATTAGGAAAAAAAAATTCCTAATCCAGAAGTTTAATTTTTTTCTTTGTTTAAACCTAAAATAAAAAGAGATGTAGGCGTTCTTTAAAATGAAAGTGCTTCAAGGACAGTGGAGTCAGATAAAAATATATTGCCTGTTGGCTACTGCACCATCATCAGAGAAGTGAAAATTGCTATTCCAAGTACTACAGCCAGGAAGTATTTAGGACAGCTATTCATCCAACTTTAAGTAACTCCTGAGCAACAAGTCTACAAAACCCAGTATCTGTAAATGCTCTGACAATTTATAACATAAAGAAAGGATAAAGGTTTGAAAAATTTCTAGCTCCTTTTAAAAATATAAAAAAGAACATAAAGGTAGAAGGTGAATGTATCATGCAATAAAACTTCAGTTAAGTAAAAAACACTAACCTTCTTCAAAATAATTAAATCAGATGATGATGTACTTCATTACAAAATCCATTAATGATGATAAAATGGGTAAAAGTACAGTGAAAGTATATTGGAAGTCTTACTTTGGTGTCTAAATGTAGAAATTAGTTGAAAATTCTGGGAACACAAATCCTAATCCTAATAAAACTTTCATATTTACATATGGCCAAATAAGCAGATAAAATTAATGCCCAGGAATCCTTTCAGATTTGTCTCTCATACTCTCATTGTACGACCATTTTCCTTAGTCCAGCATCTTTAACAACAGCCACATTTGGGTTCAATGCAGCATACCAAAAATGCATTGGTGAGTTCAGTGGTACATAAAGTTGGAACAGCAAAAAAATGAACATCATAAGGCAATTGAGTTCACATTTCTGTCTGCTTCTTAAAAAAACCCAACCAACCAACAACAACATAACCACTAACTTCTTATTACATTTAAGTATCAAAACTAATGTTAAAACAGAAGTTAGTGTGAAAGGTTCTAGCTGTCGGCCCTTATAGTTTTGCTAAGCTGACTATTTAATAAAATATTTACCACCAACACTTTTGATATGGTATTAGGGAATTTGGACACCTCCTCTCACCCAGTTTTCTCCTATTCTCCTTCCTGAGCAGTGGCAACAACAACTACCAGGACTGGGGCAGATTTTTTTCCCCTCTGGCACGCTGTATTTCCCTGAGGAGTGCAAGCTGCCCTCTTTCTCTGCTGTTGTGGTCTTGAGCTCGTCTCAAACATCCAGATTTTTTGTTAGTCACTCCCTTTGTTACAACACATGCTCGTTGCCTCTGCACTCGACAGAAGGTTACAATTAGGAACACTTCTGTAATTACTTAGATGAGCTGTTGTACACCTCTGAATTTGTCTTCATATTCTCAAGAGCAAACCACAGACTCTGCTACTCAAGAGCCACTGCAACTGCATACAAGTAAATAAACAGAAATTTTTTAAAAAATGCTTCAGCATTTAAGAAAATAAAACAGCTGTACTGTGTTAGAACCAAGGTCCATCTAGCCCAGTATCCTGTTTCCAAAAGCAGTCAGCAGCAGATGCCTAGGGAGTAGTATAAGAACAAGGAAACTATTTTATGATATATATTGAAAATATTTTTCACATATTCTTGATGGAAAACAGAGATGGAATTTTGACAGAAGAGGGGAAAAAAAAGCAAAAGAAAACAGGGAGTCCAACACACACACCCTCTGCAAAAGCATGAAACATTCCTTTCAAAATAAAAAGAGAATTGAGAGGAAGATAAATCTTACAGATTTCCTTATTTTTTCTTTTTGTTTTTTAAAAAAGCCCTCAGGAGCAAGAAAAAACAGCAACTTACTTGCTATTCAAAATAACAGTGTAAGTACATACTGATGCACATCACTGGCCAGCTAATTTTGAAGAACCCTTGACTATCAGTGTCAATGGCTTCTCTCTTGTGAAAGGGCCCTCATGGAAACCTACTCATAGGGATTCACACCATGAAATCCCAGATGAGAGCTCCCAAACAATTAAAATTAATGGATTTATAAATACAGTTTCAAAAAGTATATACCTCAGTCAGAGGGAAAACCTGCTCCACTTAATTCCCTGGATCAGACTAGAACCATTGAGGCACTAAACTGGAAACAGGCAAACCAGGCTGCACTCAAAAAAGTACACAAATTGTGGGGACAGTGATGTGCCCCATGAAATCAACTGGAGGTTTACAGTTGGTTTAGTTGAATACAGCATCAGTTGCAGAAGTCATCCATGGGGACATAGGCTGGAGGGGTTAAGAAATCAGAGATGTAGAAACCAACTACTTTGATTACACTCTGAATCCATGATTACACTCCAGATCCATGGTTTCTAGATCTGAGTTTTTCAGAAGCTCCAGCTAAGCTAATGAAATGTGGTGATGACTCTTGCTTATTTGGGAATGGGAAGACAGAAGCATCAGGGTATGACAGAGGATGATGAACTTGAAATTCAGAGAGCAAGAATCAGCATGAAAGAACAGAGCATTTCTAGGATGTGACATGAGCCCCACCCATAAGTGCAGACACAGACTGGAAGATGTGCAGCTATAACCTGGAGAGGGAGCTGGCCATGGCAGAAGAGAACGTCATGGATGCTTTGATCAGCTACTGCCTGATGGTGGAGACAAAGGTGTGACACACCGGGGAAGAGGCAGTCACAGCCCCAGGGATGCGTCAAACCGTGACTGCTGGGGCAAGGCAGCAAGCTTCTTCCTCTCCTGTGGTGACTCTACTTGCAGTGCCACACATGCCTCTGGTCACCAATGTACATATCAGCTGGGTTAGACCTGAAGCAGGCATCGGCGAGGGCTGCCAAGATGACTCAGGGGAAAGGAAAGCCTGTCTTACAAACAGAGAAACAGAGCGTGGTGGGGTTTTTGACTGAGTTAAACACAGGCTGAGGAGAGGCACGTACTAAACATTTCATGTGTATATCTGTATGTAGGTACATGAGCTATGCATTCATGGACTCCTAGGTGCATAATAAGTTGTGTCAGAGATGCAGCTTTTTCCAGATATTTTAAAATACTCTTATTTTTTTAACAAGTGAGTGCTGACAGGCACGCTCTGTGTTTCCAAGATGATCTATAAATATTACCCAAAGAAAAACTTGTAAATATGAAAGTTTTTCTGTTTTTTCCTCAGCTATTTTAGCATGTCTAATAGAAAGGTTTGATTCTTCTTACTAACCTTGAACGGCTTAGTAATTTTTCCTACTTCTGAAAGAAAAAGAGAGGGTAAGCAAAAAAGAAACAACCAAAAAAACCCATCAGTTGCATCCCTTTCACAAAAGGGAAAACAAAGGGGCAGAGTTGTTAAACAATTTGCTTCAAATAACAAAGACCATCATGTCAAAAACCATCACTCAAAAAACCGTCTTCCAATACCCAAGGTTATCTATGACGCAAGTGCTTATTATGACTTGTAGACTGAAGACTGACTATTTCACCTCAAAACAGGCAGATTCAGGTGTTTTGTAAGGATGGCGTGTTGAAATACAAGATGGATATCTTCTGATTTACTACTCACAAATTTTTAGATTAATATGAAAGAAAGCCAGTCTGCCAATTATAACTAAGATTTACAAAAATTGTATATGTTATACAGATTTTCAAGAGGTTTGTGCTGCATCATTAGACAAATGGAGCCTTAAACAGAGAACAGAAAAAAGTATCACCTTTAGGAAATTGTAACTACATAAAATTGAAGCACATCCTCTCCACATTCTTTAGGGAAGGTAAAGCATGCTAAAGTTGCTGTATTTATCCTGATAAATTATGGCTATCTATTTAAACTAGGGTTTTAATTAGAGACAGTGTGCACATAAGAAATGCAAAATTAAAAAAAAAAAATCAAACTAAATTTTAATAACGATCCTGCAGATACCGTATCAGAAATTAGCCTTCCATTTGGATCACTTGAGGGCTTTTTTTTTTTTCATTTTCTTTGTCTATAGTTGCACAGTAATTTTTTTCCATATGATAATGTTGCTCTCCAAGCCAGTCTGAATGAAACAGCCAAACCTGAGGACATGCACTACCATCTAAACATCCTCATAACAATCCCAGTATTCCCATGCTCTCTGCACCTGCTGGGTTTTTTATCATACCAGGAAACAATGAGTTTAGAGAGAAAGTTGCCTCATGTCACACGCAACAGCAGCACATCTGTCCGCAGCTTTCCCCTTTCTCTGTGCCCACAGTATTCTGTGGAGTTTCACTGAAAAACCCAGTGAAAAACACAGTTTTCCAAACCGTGCTGTCCTCTCTGTGGCCTTCTGCTGGTATGTACAGAGATCCAGAGCACGAGAGTCTACTGCTAGGCCCTGCTACCTCACCAGTGCCAACCTCTTTTCCTTTGGACTGCTCTAATCACATCTCATTTCAAGCCATAAAGCTGCTTGAGATCCCAAGGACACTGGACACAACAGAACCTGTTAGGTATAAGCAGTTAATTAACTTCTGTTGAACTGAACCAAAAATCAATTTGCTACCATTTCTTTATAGCATCCAAAGATGCTACACATTTATTAACTTATTGCACTACTTTTTCATTTGATATTTCCACATCTGTATTAATAAGTTGACCCACTAAATAGAATTTGGCCATGTATACAGATATATTATGAATTAATTAACCTTCAGTTGCTACTTAATTAGCCAGTGATAACATTTCTCATTTCACATTAAAAACTTGCTGGCTACTTTCACACCCCTGATTCTCACATGCATTGCTGAGATGCACAGCTGCTTTATAGCAAACCAAAGCACACCAAGATACAGCTGACACAAATCACAGTGGATCTTTTTGCAACATCCAGGACTGAAAGGCAAATAACTAATTAGAAAGAACAGCCTTATTTAATTACCTAATAATAAACTCCCTTGCTCGTTAAACACATTACATATATTGTAACAGCTGGCATACTGAAGAATCTGATAAGGGAAAATCTGCTTGCAGTACTGCTGGTAAGTTAGGGGAATCTGGATAAATGGGATTTTTTTTATAGTAGTACTCATTTAAAACACCATCTACAGGTCCAACAGTAGAGGACTTAAACTATATGGCAACAATATCAAGGCTGGGTAAAGAAAGTAAGAGTAACCATCTCTTAGGCCAGCCCTGAGTGATGCAGAAGACCAGCTTACTGCTGCAGGATACAGGAACAACCCTAGAGGGCTGCTGCCCCAAAACCAAAATGAGATGCTATGAGCTTAGGACAAAACAGCATATGGTTCTTACATAAAGCACAGTCACCTTTATTTCCAGGACAGTATTCCTTTTTCTCCTTCAAGTGGCTGTCTAAAGAAAAAAATGCCTCAAGAAACCCAGCAGCGGGGATGGTAACTGCAAACCTCCTCCTTCCAGATGAGCACTCCCCACAGACTCTAGAGTGTTAAATCTTCTCTCGCTCTCTCTTACTGCCTGCAGAATTTCTGTGGTGCTGTCTATACAACAGCCAGCTTCACTGAGGGGTGTCACCTTCCCCACCTATCATCCAGCAGCCTTTCACTGCCTTGCACACCCATAAGACCTAAATCTGCATTCCTAGTGGAAATTTCCTTCTCCCTGAAGAAAAAGAAGTCATGGTAAGTATACCAACGACTCAGTAAGATAAATTTACTATTTGAAAAGACTGAATATGGAAAATATCATGAAAACTAGGCTCAAGAAGCAAGCAGAGGCTAAAGGTAAGGGAGAATGGCTGTAGGCAGTCCTTTGCCACATGTCTCCCCAACACCATTACTATCATTAAATGGCTAGTGCTGCAAACATCAGCTCAAATGAAGGCGGAGCTCTACATGTTTGATTGCAAATCCCAAACCCCAGCTTCTTTGTGGTTAACTGAGTTTTAAGGATTTCCCCTTGTCTGCATGCTCTAAGAGCCTCTTCCATGTGGGAGGGCTCTCTTTCTCCACTCTAGTATTAGGCTACCTGTTTTTAAAAAAACTTGTAGGAACCTTACTATCCTTGAGAGTATGATCTCTGTCAAATTTGGCTGAAACTGGCCAGTGGGTTTACAAGTTAGCAGGGGAGGATGGAGAGAGAAGCAGACTGACTGTGTAAGCCTCATTTCCTCAAGAATCCAGGCTAAAAACAATTATAGCCAGAAGGTTCAATTAAAGAAGGAGACTCATAGACATTTGCTGCACTTCAAACACAAACTGGTTCATGCATACTAATCAGTTAACACAGCTCTCACTGAAGGAACCAGAGTTTTGCAGCAAATTAATATTTATATTGATTTAAACCAAGAACTATGGCAGGATGGAATTTCAACACCATCAACATGTTCAGCATGAAGCACACAATCACCCTCATATTCCTTCATACTAACGCTAATTTACTCACATGATAAGATGCTCGCAGTACCTCCATAGCAATATCCACACACCTCCAACTCTGCACATGCAAATCCCATGCCTGCATTTTTAGTGATGCTGACACATATGGTATGACCAGCGCTTTGAAGCACAGTGTGAGGCAAAATGCATGCAGGGAACAGCCTGCGTTTTCATGACATCCATTATTATCCACTAGTTTAGGAAAATTACCATTAAGATACTGTTGGAAAAGGAAATATCCTTCTCTCTTTTGTGTCTGAAATCAACAAACTACATGCATATTTGATAGCACTTGACAGATGTTCATGTGTTCACATCTGCAAATGAAGTAAGGGAGAATTATACTTCAGAGGAACAAGACTTCCTTGTAAATTTCATGGGGTTTTTTTTTTCAAATGCATATTCTGGTTAATTTCTAGCTTTAAAATCTTCATAAAGCAGTACTAATGATTTGGTATTTAATTTAGATTTGCAAAAGGTTGTCCATCTTTTTATTTTTAATAGGCTGAGTTCATTGCCATAACATTCCTAGAGAGGTTTTCTTTTTCATAGATTTACCTTCCTCATAGGTAGCAAAAAATGAGCCCAGTTACATGGGTCACAACCATTTCAAACCAATGAATTTACATTAGTTGTTCATGCCACTAATGGGGAATTCTAAATTACCAGTTAGTTCATCCCCTTCCTGGTCTCCACAAGGGCATTCTTCTGCTACAGAAGACAGGTTTTTCTGAGTCTGGCCTATATCCCAGCTTTTTTTTTAGCCTCATTATCACTATGGCAAATGCACTGTCCACCTTTTTACCCAAAGCAGTTCACACCAGAGTTTCCAGTTAGTAAAAGAGCTAACACTGCCTCTCAAGAAGGGCTTCACTCTGTTACCACGGAGAAGTTAGCAGGACCACTTGGAGCACCCAGGGATATCCTGGACTGTTGCATGGTGCCAACAAAGGCAACGCACTTCTCTGACACACCACTGAAAAGCCATCAAGAGTATCCAGGGCGTCTCAAACAGAATCAGATGCCTCTGACTGGGCAGCTCAATCAAGCCCAAAGACTCACATCCTATCCCCAGCAAATAAATATATATTAATTTTAAAGGGATGGCCTAATCTAGCAAATGATCCTTGAAATAACCCCCAATCATGATACACCTCCTGACCTTCACATTTTATATCTAGCTTAAGAAGTTGGCTTTTGTTGTGTGTTTTACTCAGTTGGGGCTGAAGGCTAGGGGCCTGTTTGATAACAGCCTGCAGGGCTTGGTTCAATGTCTGACATGATGGATTTTATTTTTGGGTTCACTGTGAACCAACAGAGAAGGTCCCAGCAGCTCAGCTGGCTTTGAATCACAGCTGGGCAGTTCTTATGGCCACTGCTTATCTGTACAGAGGTAAGCTCCTCTCCTGACAACATCTAAGATGGTAAACAAAGCCATTCAGTCAGAGGCAAAGCTTCACTGTGGAATGTTCAGGGCCCAAACTGAATTTAAAACTAGAGTAAATAAACTGGGGTTTTACAAAGTTTAAAAGTTGCCTGGCCTAGTGGATGTGCAGGCGAGGTGGCAGCAGCACACCTGGCGGGCTGCTAGGCCAGGCCATCCCTGCAGCTGCCATGACACCGCACATTGTAGATCTCCTCTCACTCAAGCCAAGGAGTCCTGCGAGGGAGCAAGGGCTGAGAACTTCAAGAGACAGGGAAGATCCACAGTGCAGTGACTGCACCAGGTCACCTGTCAGTCAGGAGCATGGCATCAGTGCCGGGCTGAGCAGCAGTGTGTGAGCCTGCAGGGTGACAGCAGCCCAAGGGAGCAAAACAACTCCCTTGGGCCCCTGAGCCAGCAAGTACACACCAGGGTTTGCACCACAGCTGCTACACCCCTCATATGCTTTTCATACGCAGTATTCCACTGATTCTCTACTTCTTTGTCTTTACTACTTGATGATTTGATTTGATCTTTCCAAACATTAGGGCTTTTCTGACTCTTGAGGCACTGCTCACATCCCCTTGTTACACAACTCATTAACAAAGCAGATGAGAAGACAGTTTATTTTCACCATTATTAATTTCTTCTTTATTGTGGTCAAGACCTTCCAGGAATCTAATAGTGGGTGGCACACCATGCCCACAGCCACAAGACAAACATCAAGGTCACAGAAAAGGGACACTTCTAATTGCCTTTTGCATTTCAGCTGTGGGACTTATACCTCACAGCAGGCTTTCAGTGGTGTTCCAAAATCTCTAAAACCATAACAGTTTTCCTTTTTTTGCGATACATTTCAAATGAAGTTCATCTCCTCAGAAAAAAGTGCCAGTTCTCATATGAGGAGATAAGTTGGGAGAGGGCACAGCTGTCAAACAGACTTGCAAATAAACTCCCCAATTCTTCTTGTATTGATTTTTTAGATTTTAAATATCTTTCCAATGCTGGGGATTAACTGGACCAATAGGAATACAGGTCTTGTTTCTACTAGGCTTTTCCATCAGACAAGCACAACCTTGTCTTTTGTATTTTATGATGCAGTCAAAGTATAACAGCTTGGGAAGAAGAGCTGACGCCTGAGCTGAGCGAAAGCTACGTACACAAGGCCAAGGGGAAAAAAAAAAGCACCTGGAATGAAAGAGGAGCCACCTGCCAGAAAAATAAAGGAGTAGGTGGGGAGACCTGGAGAGAGCAAGCCTGTGGGAACAGTGAGTGACCTGAGTTAATAGGGAGCGTGGGGGAGGAGTGGGCAGTGAGCAATTGCTCTTGTGTTCAAAATCCTAGTGATGGGATGAGTCAGAGACTCTGATTGAATTTTGCCTTCACTACACCCACAAACTGGTTATTATAAGGCTTAGGGGAGCATGGATCTGTGCAGCAACAAAATCTACACAGTGAATTGATGGGTATATGAAACACTCCGGAGTGCCTGAAAATCTGAAGCACATCTGGCAAACACCATGCCCTTTCATACAAGGTTTCCTGCGGCCATAACTAATCTGCCTTGCTGCTCTTCTTCGCCTAATAAGATTTAGACTGATAACCGAGTGGCAGCTGCATCTGATGTGAAGGGGTATGGCACAGCACCTGGAAATGTTCTTTGCAAGTCTGTTCTGGAAGCAGGAAGCTGGAAGAGTTAGCTCAGCCCAGCAAGACCAGTGCCCAGGAACTACTGCATACTCCTTTGGTCCTTCAGGAAAACACACTTCATTAACGACAGATTTGTACTACCTCCCTCAGTGACTGTTCTTTAACTGCTTTTGCTTTCAACCATTTCTGCTTCTCATGCTCATCCTTGTCCCCAGGCCAGGTGACCTGCTCAGCCAGTTCCAACACACTGAAACCAGCAGTGGAAAGAGCACTCGCAACAGCTCCTCATTCACATCTGGAAACTGCACTGGTAACACGCCCTTGTTCTCGTCAGGTGGCCCTAACAGGCCAGAGGATGACAGGCTGTTGTGACACATCTGCTGGTGAAAAGCATCTGCTCTGACCACTGAGAGTCTTTGCTGCTGAACCGCACCGCTGGGAAGAGGGGCTGCCTGTGACTTCAGGGGGAAGGAAGGCCGGCGTAGCTCAGTACCCAACTGCATTCTCCTTTGAAAGTGGAACTTATAACAAGGTGTGCAGTTTTAAAATCTGGCAGCTCAGGTGGTGACAGGTGATAGCAGTCACAGCCAGGACAGCTTCATGTTCTTGGTGCTGCTGCTGAGAAAGACAAAACAGGGCCTTGAAGGAGACACACAGCTTTTGTAGCAGGCTATGTAATGAACTTCAACTGGTTCACCTTCTCTGCTCTTCACAGCCTCGGTCCGAAGGCAGAGACACGGGCAGCAGATTAAGACTTGCTCCTCTGAGCAGACTTGATGGCTAGTGGCCCTCTACCACAGAGGCCAGCCCTTGGCTTAGCTCTAACAGTTCACCAGGGCTCCTGCAGGTTAAGCACCACAGGTGGCTGGGATGAGCTGTGATCTTCTGAGATAAATCAAAAATGTTCCTCTCAGCAGAGAGACAAACCCTAGCAAGGAACATAATGCCCTCTGCAGTGATCAACAGCCTTTTTAAAAAATAAGATTAAAAAAAACTTAAACAGCTAAACATCATGTTATACAAGAGCTAAAGGCTTATTGCAGTTTCTCTCTTTACCAATTTAAGTCAAGCTCATGAATTTTTAAGTGTGTCAGCCCAGCAGTTCAGCTACTTGGTTTTCAATTTTACCTTCCTTTTAACCCTTAGAAGCCAGAAGAGCTGGCATGGAAACAGCTGCATGAATAGATATGAGGGAGACAAACAGGAAAAAGGAAGTACTAAAGGAACTTGTGCCTGCTGAGGACTACAGGGAAACATAAGAGAGTTTTTATCAGAAAACAAACAAGAACAGGTGATTAAACAAACAAGGAATACTAAGAGTCCCTAAGCTCAGAGATAAAGAAGAGGTCTTCAAAAAAAGCTTATCCATTTTTAAACCCCTTTTACCTCAATTTATGCAAGATAGTGCTGCCCAAATGTGTAGTTCCAACTTATATTTAATGCAGTTCTTCCCTTTTCTTTGGATCAACTCAAGTTGCATGGCTGCATGACCACCTGAACAGAGATAAAAATGGGGAGCTAGCTGTGATAGGCCTGGATGTAACCACCTCTTTTTAGCGGCTGCTCACAGTTGCATGGATTTGGTATAAGATGAAATACAGTCTCAGGAAATAGAATGGCATAATTCCACGCAGCACTTTATTCTGAGTGCAAAAATTGCCATAGCCTGAAAAAGCAGAGCCTGTGGGAATCGTACCTGTCCTGAGAACAGCATTTTCACAAAGCAGATTTAAAATCTTGTCTCATAAGGCTTCCTTTGAACTCACCAGGGAGAAACATGCCCCTTCCAGAGTGAAGTCAGTGGAAACAAACCCACCCAGTTTCATCCTTAGGACAATTCAGAGGAGAATCTCTTCTGTTTTCCAGTACAAGAACTGGGGGCATCCATGAGATGGGGAGGTTTGAAAAGAACAACAGAAGTTGGTTTCCAGGCTGTACATAATGAAGTTGTGGAGGAGATTGCCGTGTGTGCTGAATGTGAGCATGGTTAAAGAGCAGGACAAATCCAGTGGAAAGATGGTGACTGAGAGCTATTATGTACAAGTACACCATGTCTGGCTTTCAATGTCCCTTGGAAGCACATCCCTAGGAGCCAGCAGAGCACTCCAGAAAGCCACGGCATGTTTACACACCACTGCCAAGACACCTACTACAGCCATTACTGGGTCACTGGGCTAAATGGGGCTTTGGTCAGCCCCAGGGTGGCCACTGATATTCTGAACACAGAGGGAGCCCACAGAGTTAATTCAGTCCGAATTAACTCCACTAGGTTAATAGTTATCTAAAACTGGCCTTGATTGGCACTTTCTCTTCAAGCTCACACTTTGCAGCAACTCAGACACATGAAAGCTTCTGCCAGGTAGTGCTCTCAGACTACATAGAGATTATTGGACATTTTACAAGAAAAAACAGAGGTGAGTGAAAAAGGAAACTGTTCTGCAGGAAGAATGAGACGTGGATTCTGTATCCTCCATCTGAAAAGTTACACCCTGCAAGTTCCACATCCCCAGAGCCCACAACTACTGAAAAGGCCAGCCTATTCCCTAACATCCTGCTGAAACTGGGTCACTGTGAAGCAAAGCAGGCAAAATTCATGGGCCCAAGAGGTATAAGCCACTCTATTGCCCAAGCGGAATTACTTTGCCCATTTCAGTCATTCTTTCCCACCAGCTGTGGGCACAGACCTTGAACTCACCTTGTCTTTGAACTCTGTCACACCACATAACCAAGTGATGGACAAAAATTCAGCCAGCTAGGACACTAAAAACACTCATTTAAATGCTTTCTAATATAGACAAAACTAGCTAATTCCCTTTCCATGCTCACCTATAGTGTGTTCAGAATGCTTCACCTGCCAAGTGTGAGCAGGTACCACTTATTTCAAATTGTGAAATGATCCTGAGTCCCTGACATTTGTAAAATATTCAGAGACCCACAAAAGAATTACAGGAAGACAAATGACTACCTACTGCCTCCCAACTCTAAGCTCATTCTGGTACAAACACCCTCCTCACTGTACAAAGCCTTTTCCCCACTTTTTCTGAATAAAGCTGAGGCCATCTTAAGAAGATTATTTTCAGTTCCAGATCTTTTAACATAGTGGATGTCCTAAAATTTCTTTTCTTTTGTTTTCCCAGCAACCTTTTAACTTGGTAAACAAGCTTGTGCACAGCTTTCAGTTACTTTTTATTCTGTGGTGCCAAATGAGACCAGACAGACATATTCTTAAAAAGCTTTCATGAAAATGCTGATGATCAGTTCACAACAGTCTGCTGGCTCAATAAATAGAAGAGTTTGAAGGGTTTAGGCACTAATGAAAAACTGAAAAAGTTATCACGAGCCCCAAATAAGCTTCTGCTTATTGTTACCACCATAAAACTTGCAACAACAGTATCTTCACAATACCATCTCTGTTACCTGTATTAACTTAGACAACATATCCTTCTAGTAGCTGACCTGCAGAAAGGGTATAAATCTGAGTCAAGAAATGACACCAGGACTGAAAATTCAGACTTGCCTGCAAACATAAGAGTTAACTCTAAGCTAAATGCACAATTATATTTTCTTATCTGCCAAACTCTCCCCTTTTCCCCCTCCTAAACATCACCATTCGTTTTAATGTGGTTTTTTAAAAATTATTCCGATTCAAATACAGCCAAGTGTTGCATGTTCTTGTCCTCACACATTATATTATATATTAGTATTCATTTCAAAGGATTTTGTTCTTTATTACTAACAGGACAAGAAAGTCTTGAAAACAGACTTGCTTATAGTGTCCATCTTGGAGGGATCTAAATGTGATATACTAAATGTTATACATTCACATTAATCAATTCTAAATTAAGCTACTTCAACTCAGGGAGAAGTATAAAATCATAAAGGAAGCAGTTTCTGAAATTCAATCTTTTGTGTTAGACAGATCACTTCACAGACCCTTCCAAAGGCATGCAAAGGGGAGCCTGTAAGGGCTCCAAAGAGGTTTCAGGATGGTTATGGCAGCAGACAAGGCTCTGGCAGTGCTTCCTCAGCCCCCTTTATCTTCCCACCCTCCATCAGGGCTCAGGGCCCTGCCAGGAAAGGTCCCCTTCATTCACCTCAAGCACAGTGAACCAGATTAGCCCAGAGACACTTTCATCCTTACATTAAGCTCACCAAGGTCACTTGCCCAGTACAGTTTTGGGTGAGTTTGTGTGGCCACACCGGTGACCCAGTCATGTGGGGCTTCTCCTGGCTGGAGCCTCATTGCTGACAGCAACGTTGTGGCCGCCTAATCAGTCCAACTGGTACGTCCACCATCTGTGGGGTGCACAGGGATGATCCACCCGCATTCCCCTAAAATCCCACAAACGCCCTGTTCAGAACAGAGCAGACTCTGTCCTTCACCAAAGAGGGAGAAACAAATGCTGAGCTGCCTCTCAGAAGCACATACAGCAGAACCTGGCTTGAAACCAGCAGGTTTCTGGCCTGAATCTGACCCAGGCTCATTAGTCTTTAGCTATTTCTGTCTAGCCTGGAGCATCTCACAGATGAAGGATATTCAGAGCCCAGTCAGTCTTCCACAGTGAGCATTTTGGCTCCTCAAAGCTGTAATCAGTCCAATGGGTTGATGTTGCAACTTTTGCTGGGTTTAAAGTCAAGTATTGCAAGAAGAGGTATTGGGAGCCAAAAATGCCTTCTCAGTTAAAAGTAAACAAGGTACATTAAATTTTGTTGACCTTTTACTTGGCACCACTGGAACAACAAATATACTTCTTTAATACAGGAAAGTTTGGATTATAATGCAATTACATTACTCCAGAAGGCCAGCCTAAGGCCACAGCACTGTCAGTGGCAGAAGAGATCCAGTGCTCTGCTGGTGCCACATAGCCCTTTTCTCTTCTGCAGCAACTACAGCAACAACTTATGTTTCCAACCTGCTACGCTGCACAATCACAAAGAAGCAGTGGGAGCACAAAGGAGGGCACGGTGTGACTTAGAGGCAAGTGTCCCTTGCTGGGATTACGCCCTTCGGTCCCAAAGCCAGCTTTTGCTAGCTGAGAAAGATCCTAAAACTACGTGAAAGTCTGTGTGAAGGTGCTTCTGGTCCCACAGTCACAGGACAGTTGCAGTTGAAAAGGTCCTCTGGATGGTCTGACCCCTGCTCCAGCAGGGTCACCTAGACACAACTGCCCAAGGACTACATCTTAGACAGTTTCTGAGGATCTTCAAGGATGGAAACTCCACAACTCTCTGGGCAACCTGTGCCAGTGCTTACAGTGAAAAGGTGTTCCCTGATGTTCAGAGGGATCTTCCTGTGTTTCAGGTTGTGCCCGTTGCCTCCAGCCCTATCACTGGGCAGACAACAGCAGAGCCTGGCTCTGTCCTCTTTGCACCCTCCCTGCAGGTGTCTATACACATTGATGGGATCCCCCTGAGCCTTCTCCAGGCTGAACAGTGCCAGCTCTCTGAGACTTTCCTTATGAGAAGGATGCTTCAGTCTCTTCATCATCTTTGTGACCTTCCACTGGACTCTCTCCTGCAGCTTCATACTGGTGCTCTGGTAGTCTGATCCAGCTGGCAGATACTGATAGCATGCTCCCTTGTCTGCCCTGGAAATCTGGAAAGAAGATGGCATGCAGGGGAGCATATGTCCCTATCCAGAACAGGGAGTCTTTTGATCAATCAGTGTGTAAAGGAAAGTCTGTCTCAGAGTTCTGCATCCTGTGTTTGACTGACTTCTAAGGGAGCAGCTGTAACTACCAGGCACCACCTAAATGTAACATAACTCCAGCACAGACTAAAACAAAAAAAAAAAAATTGTCTTTCTGAGTAGAAAGATGTTTATCCAGAGACTCAGCATAATTTATTTTTACAGCAGATATACCAAACCAAGACAGTTAAAAGGCTAAGTCTCCAGAGCTCTAGATGCTGTGTAAATAAATGCTAAATAATTGCCTGCATTAAACTGTGGTTCAATGTTCAGCAAGGAAAACAGCTCTTGTTTTTCTTAAATTAAATTCTGATTTTATCTATAACTCTAGACTATTTTGCTTGTTCATTTACATGAAAAGTCATCCCACTTGTTAAGTGCCAAAAGCCTTACTCTGAAACTGTATGATTAACACCAGTACTTCCAAAAGCTACATACCAAATAGTTTTATGTGACTAACCTAAAGTCTCTCAGCCAGCAATATAAGCAAACTGGCCTAACCAGGCACACACATTCTTGCTGTGGAAATGTCAATTTACAAGCACTCTTCTGAATAACTGAGATAATGCCTGAGATAATACCAGAGAGCACATCCCAGAGCCCTGCACTCACAATGGTCCCAAACAGCTTCCTGTGCACAGCAGGATCAGGTAACACATGGAAATGCACAGCTCCAACTTATGAACAGAGCCAAGGAGCTGCAGTTGAAGGCACTATCATCCCACCACTGGATTTCCCTCAACCTGTAGCAGAGTTGGTGGGAAGAAACCTGTGCCTCCACCTGTGCTTCAGGCCACAATCTGAATTCTTGCTAAAATCCCATCTTTCCCAGCAATTTAACCCATTAGACTCAACTAGAGATGTAAGATGGAAGGCACCGGCGCATGCTCTCTTCTGCATGAGAGAGGGTGATGATGGGCAGGGGGACAGAGCAGCACCACTACAGCCACCAGAGCTGGGCTGGAGTGGGCTGGCACTTCAGGACAGATGTCCTTCCACACTAGGTGAAAACACAGCTACTTCCTTTAACTACATTTTTTTCCAGGGTTTTGGATTTCTCTCCACCGAGCAATGATGCCAGTTGTCAGTAAATTATCCCCTGTGATCCCTCAGGACTTCTCTTCATGGTATTATTAGCTTAGTCTGTGACTCCAGTTTTATTTGCAGACAATAACCATCCCTGAACAAAAGTCTCCAGCTTGAGTAGCTGGCAACTCCACCATGAGTGCCCGGTAGCAGCAGGGAGAGCGACGCTGTCCTCAGGCATCAAGGACAGGTGCATCACTGCTTTGGCCAGCACGATGCAGCAGCAGCACCTCCTTCACTGCAGAGCCACTGTCCTGCCAGCCCAGGGGTGACCGAGTCCTGCTGCTTATCTCCAGCCTCCCAGCCACAGACCTGAGACTTTACAGCACATAAAAATAGTACATAAGACCCCCTTCCACTGAGCTGCTTATTTTTTGTAAAATCAGAGTACTGCCCACTTGCTGCAGACACTAGTCTGCTTGTTAAAAAAAAAAATATCCCATTGGCAGACAACCAATATACAAGAACATCTACAAAGAAGCTGTTACAGTTTATCATGCAGTAATCCATGGATTAAGGTCATTAATAGCCCTCTATGACACACTGCCATGACTCCAAAGGTGCTCTTCTGGCTTACAGGACAGATACACAGAACATAACCCCCTCATAAACATTTTCTCTGAGATACTGTCTTCTAAATCTTCAAAAGTAAATAAAAAATGATAAAAAACAGAAGGCAGATGCCTAACACAATATCTTGCATTGCATAAAAAAAAAGTTATAATGGAAATAAACCACATTGAGTTTTCTTATCTTTCAGACTGATGTTTTCACAGTAAAAGAGTTGTTGGTAACTGAAATTTTGATCCTCAGAGCTAAAATAGCAAGCCAAGACTTTCTCCCATGCCCAGAAGATAAAGCCATAAGTAAAACTTTCAAAATAAAATCTGAAATTCTCAATTCCACCCTTCAATTATTTACATGAAATAAGCTTTCTCCTTCTGTTGATATGAGAACACAAATATATCATCATGGAAAACACTGTGTACTCCTCAAATCCCAGGGGGTCATTAATCTTCTTTCATGCAGTACATGAACTGTTTTCACAGAACTTTTAAAAACAGTTTTCTAAAGCATGCCTGATGTCATTAGGAAGTCTGAAGAAGCTGATGCCCTAACAATATAATTGCTAAATATCCTCCAAAGAAGATAATCCCTTTGCTCCTCCTAAACTTATGCTCATATCTGCACTGCCCATACAACCAATGCTATTAATTGACCTGCGTCCCCAATACCAAGAGTAAGCAACCTCTGTGTCAAATCTGAACTAATGCATAGACTTTTCTCACTTATGTTGATCTAAATGAAAAAATCTGCACTCTTTCCATATGATTTGTTTCTTTAGGACTCTGGGAATGGCATGGTATTGTGTCACTGTGTATTTTCATTTACCAGGAAACAATTATAATTCATAAAATGTACTCAGGAGAATACAATTGTTCTACCAGCTGCAACCAATTCTGTATCCCACAGTCACATGCAATTTTTGTAAACAACATAGTGACATTTAAAAGAAAAACCAAAACCTTAGAAAGAAACTTAAAAGCTTCAGTAAACAAACATTATGATAAACAACATTTGTTTCAATATACATCTCACCAGGAACGAATCACTCATCATTTCCTATTTTACTTTCACTACGATGCAGTAGCATTTTCACTACACATGCAGTTTCTTTTTCTTACCTTTAAAGAATCAAAGCAGGCAATAACTCTTCCATTTTCAACCTGGCAACTTTTAGGGGGGTGTGCAAATTTGCATTCTTCATCAGAGCGTGAACAAGTTCCCCTCTGAAACTGCCTGCACACTTCTAATGTCAGCCATTTTGTGTCTCTTACGGGAGCAACATTCAAAGCCATGATGAGAAGCTGATTTTGAACTTGTAAGTTGCTGTCAGGCGAATTATGCTGAAGAAATTTCCAAAACTAATGACAAAGGAAAAGGGCAGGGGGAGGGGGGAGGGAGGAAGTCAGAAAAAAATAACTTCAATTCTAATGGAAAAGAAAGTAAAAAAAAACAAACAGTGGGGGACGATTAACGACGTCCAACACACACAAAGCAGAACAAGCAGAGAAAGTTTATCAGCAAGCAGTCACTCATCAATCATTAAGTCCCACTCGTAGACTTTTGGCTGGGAAAACACATGCTCAGTTGCATTTCTGTCTGTAAAACACGTGGGTTTGTTGATTGTAATCACGGATGCAATGGTTTTAAGCCAAGGTCCATCAATGCAATGGCACTCCTTGATAGAAAAGCAGTCCTCTGATGGGTGCTTGCCGGTATTGATTACACGAGAAAAGCAGTGCAGTCATTTGTTCATGTCCCAGGAATAATAACAATAATAATAATCCTTTTTCTGCTTTCAGTTTCCCATCAACTAATTGGCAAATGGAGACAGCTGAGGTATCTTCTGCCAGGTGTAGGTGAAGGCAATGTCTGGCTGGCAAAGACGGGATTTTGAGAACACGGGCGCAGCAGTCCTCACTCGTAAAAGTGACTTGGCAAAGGCACTTTTTAAGTCACTGACCTGACAAAACAAATACAGCATCAGTTCATGTGCAACTCATTCAAATCAACATTATGAAACCTACAGTCCCTTTTTTATCAGATATTATAAACATACAGCCAAAGTTCACTCTTTAAGAAAAAAAAAAAATCATCCTCCTTTGTGAAGTTACATGTGATAGGGAATAACCAGTTGAAACACATACTGCAGTAATATTCCAGGCAGCAATCCAAAAGTTTGGAATGATTTAAATAGATGAATGTGGCAGACACAATAATTAGGCATGCTAGTTGTGAAACAATTCAATCAAATGTGCTTAGTCTCCAAAACTGTATACAAGAACCCTTTTCCATTAATTTATCACTTGGCCCTTTAGACTGTGTTACTACATTATAAATTGTTAGTCATTACTTGTTCTTTCTTAGAAACCAGGATGGTAGTGTTTTGCTCAGATTTTTGCATCTCCCTCTATTTCTCAACAAAAAAACCCCCCAAAAATATCATTCCAAAATTATAGGAAATAATACCCTCCAAATGCAGACAATATAGTTAGTTTTCCCATTAACCTAGATGCTGTTCCATAAGGGCTTCATTAAGGGCTTAACCACCAAGTCACCACGCTCCAATGAGTCCTTTCTAATATGAAGCAGTCTTTATCTAAATATTCTTTTGATTTAATTAGCCTTTGTGTACCTCTGCAAGTACATCCTTCAGCATCAAAACACCAGATTCCAATATGGCACTTAAGCTGTTTGGGGACTATAAAATACCTAGGATATTTTACAGAAAAACAGATCTGGAAATCAAAGGGTTAGATATTACTAAAAATTTTAACCACTAACTATATTTTCTACATATACAGTGAAACCATGGACTTGATCTTTCCTTCTATTCAGCTTCAAAGGAACACAACTTTACTTTGCAAATACCAGCCAGAAACAGTTGATGGATTATTTTTGTGTAAGAAAAAAGAAAAGGGGGAGAACTGGAATAAGTGAGATTTAAAATACGTCAATAAAAATCGTTCTAAAAAACCTCAGCTTTTCCATGTCAGAACAATTACCATTCTGTGCTTGGATTCACTGGTCTTAACTAAAGTCAGTATTGTTAGTTAAGTAAGAATTACTCATACCCAGTTTCAGGACCAGATCCCAGTTCTGACTTCTAGGTCTTCATATCAAAAGGCTTTTCTACCACTTAGCAATGCTACCAGAAGGGGTTTTACTATGTGACCAATACTTCCACCAAAAGTTCCTACTGCTAGCACGAATAAAGGCAACGCAATGCTAATTGCTCAAAAATTCAGTTTCAAGTCCAGTGTGCAGTAAGATGGGTCTAGATGACACTTAGATTTACTTGGTCATGAAGAACAACAAGGTGCAAGAGAACCAGTACATTTTGAAATAATTCTATGCAATTATAGTACAGCACATAAATTACCAACTCCTCAAATTAAATATTCCATCAATGTTGTCTGACAGCATCAATGAAGAATCAGATTAAACTAAAAGCATACAAAGAGGTGAGAAAATACTCATAACTGATGAAAAGGAAAGAGAGGAGGAAATACAAGAAGAGCCTCTTCACAAGGGCTTGTTGAGCTGATAGCTTGCTGGGCTGATGATTTAGCTGGCTAAATGTAAAAGAGGAAATACTCTCCCTAGAGCCACACATTCCAGTTCAGAAATGTCAGTAACGGTTTTCAGTAATAGATGTAGGAGACAGACAGAAATTTTGGGAAAAGGGTAAATGTTATACTGCACACTGCTAAAAGTCACAAGTAGTAATACTCTGCAGGGCTGCACACCATAAAATTGACAAAGTTGTTTCTCAAGTAGTAGGTGTTAAGACTGAAAAAAACCAGACACAGCACGTGGCAGCAAAGCAAACAGCACACAGCATAGAAATGGCAGCAAGCATGGTTTTTAAAAAAGAAGTGCACAGCAGAATCACATACAAGATTTGTGAGACTACAGCAAGAATTCACACCAAAAAGCATTTGGGGCTGGAGGATAGATGAGTGAAACACTGTATCATCCTATTTCTTACCCTCATGCTACAGGAAGATTTTCTAAAGAAAGGGAAGCATGAAAATTTTGTCTCAAAAATCCACATCTTGTCAAACATAACAATGCCATGTGATTTCTCAAGAGTTATCAAATTCCTCAGGAGTTTCTACCGGTAAAAACTCAGGAGATGGAACTGAGTCCTTTCTGAAGAAGGCCATGCCTTCAGCGGAAGGCAAGTTCAAACATGGTGAAGATAGAATAATTTGGAGCGCTTCATCCCTACCACCTAAATGACCTATGTGTTTACAACCACATGCTAGGCAGCTGTCCTACCACCTCTGCCCATCACCTGCACCAGGAGGATGAAGAAAGAGATGCCACCTTGAAAACCTGAACGTGAGGAATGCAAAACGAGGAGGAGGGAGAGAAAAGACAAAGAATAAAATTATTCTTCTTGGAGAAGCCAAGAAAAGTAGAATTCAACATATGAGGAAAGTGCTCAAGAAAAGGAAAAAACGGGAGAGGAAGGTAGGAAAAGGAAATGGCTGGTTATGAAACAGAAAGGGAGAGACTTCATAGGAACACTGGAAGAGAGAAGGACAAGAGGAAATTTTAGAAGGAAAGCAGAAGAGACTGTGGTTACAGGGAAAAAAACTCTAGCAGCCTGAGTAAACAGGGAAGTAAATAAGGAAAACAAATGGAATTTATATAATAAAATATAGCAACAATAACAACAATAATCCTCAATAAAATGCCTGCCAGGTTACACACCATTATTAACATCATCACTTACCCTGACCTTGCGTGTTGCAAAACCCACCCATCTGGAGAAAACCAGTGACTTCAGCAAATGCAAACTCTGCTCCTCTTCCCGCTACTTCTAATTGTGTCCCAGCGTATCAGAGTATCAGTCAAAGTTAGCTGTCCTGCCAAAACCAATGGTACCTCAGCAGCATAAAGCCCTCAGCACCAAGTGTCCCTTATCCTGGCAGAAGGTTTTGTTTGCTTGATGGTTTTGTTTAGTTGTTTTGTTGTTATTACCATTAATGATCCGAACTCAAGACAACACTCCCCACTATAGCCAAACAAACTATCAAAACTTACAAACAAACAACTGAGTTGCAAAATATTCTTACTGAAGATGAAGGAAGTACTCAACATAAGAACAAATTCTTTCTGTCTTTTTACAACTATTATTGTTTATTTTCACTCTCTCACACAGTTGAATCAATGAAATTGATCAAGAATGCACACTTACAAATACAGCTTTTTGTAGGTTACATGAAATTAAATTCAAGGACGTATTTGTAAAGATTATTTAGCTTTGGATCTCTTTTAGGATAAGCATCACTTCCCTTTCACAGAAAGCTAGCAAGGCATAGCAGTCAGGCCTTTGTCATGGTTAAGGAAAAAAATCCTATTAATTATTAAACAAGACAAAGCACACAGACACTAGAAGCCCACAGAAAAAGTTCTCAGAGAAATACAGGGCAAACAGCCTCATCTTTGGGAATTGCAAGTGAATACAAAGCCCTGTCCTATTATGAACCAGTTAGATCTTTCAGCTGGAAAATAGGAGCTCTTGCTATCTACAAAATATGAGGTGCTTTGGTACAGTAGTTTTACTTATCAGCCAGATTATGTGGCAATGGATTATGCAGTATCTGTCTAATGGTGAAGCTGAGACTTCCTGGATGTGATGTATTCATGCTTCAGTAGATAACATGTAGTAATGAGCAAAGACCTCATCTTCAAAAGTCATCTCTGCAGGTGATGACTTCCAGTAAAGGAGCACAGTCTTCCAGATGGTCACACCACAGACCTCTAGATGAACCACTAAGTCCACTCAAAAGGTGTTAAAACAGTTTTACACTTTTTGAGGTTTAAACACTCTGTATTATTCATCACATCAAAATCTTCAGTAAGAGACGTCAACACTGGGGCTCAACTTGTTGCTCCTACTGTCAAAATTTATCAACATGATCCATATATGTCTTTAATAAATATAGCAGAAACTCAAGAATTAAAAAGTTAGAAAATCCTCAGATATGCTTAAAGGGGACTGTGGAGTTTGAAGTATATAAGCTCTTCTTTCCCAGACAGAAGAGATGTACTAAATATACTTAGCCAAGTACAAGTTTGATAATTTGTATTATTATACAAGTTTGATAATTAGTAAACAATGCTCTGTTTTAAAAACAAGGAAACAAAAAACCAAACCACTCCCCAGACCCTAGAGATTCACTATGCTGTAAAAGCAAGGTGAGCCTTCTCTAGGTCACTGCCAGGGAGAAACATGTTGACTTACAGACTGCTGCCCAAATTCAGCTAAACACATGAACTCAGGTGGGAAAAAACTCACCTTCAGGACCTATCTACAGCCACCACAAGTGACCTACTGGATACTCCAATGCCAATACAATGTACTGAGAACTTAGTTTTCAAACCCAGCATACATATACTGCCACTCTTCAGAGACAAACTGTTTTCCCAGCCAAATGTGAGATCTTTTTCAGGAAGACCAAGGTCAACTCTCTAACCCCAGGGAAACGATACTGTACAATTTTAAGCCTTTGGCCCAAAGCAGGTTGCTTCTACAACTTTTATCCATTTACACATAAACAAAAACTCAAGTTGCTTTCTCCCAGAAAATCATGTTCATAGTCTTAAATTTCAGAAACTTTTTAGCAGAAAAACAATAACAATGACCCTGCAGGAGACACCAGACCCAAAGAATTTCATGTCAACATTTTAAAGCCTGGCTGGAAGCTGGGAGCAGCAGAAAACAGGGTCTCTACCCTTACACAGGGTTAACCATAAGCATCACTAGCTTCACATCCCACAGCACAAGTTCACGAACCAGCAGTGTCTTGACCACAGATTTACTACTACTTTAACTCAGATTCTCATGATGCTCCTTTTTAAAAAAAAAAAAAAAAAAACCAAAAAAAACCCCAAAAAAAAACCACACACCAAACCGTTTAGCCACTTTTTCAGCCTGGACTTACTAGTTTTGAATCACAGATTTTCCCTGGGTGAGACAATGTAGGACAAAACACAACCATCTCCAAATGCCTCAGGAAATCCAAAAATACAGACTAACCAATATGCCCACTCCACAGATGCATCTTCAGACTACTGACAAGAATTGTGTTCCTTCAAAAAGCTGCTGATTCTTCAGCAGTTGACCTATTTGCAAAGGAAACTAGCTTTGCATTTCACTATGTTTACAGACAAAACCCAGTGGAAAGATTCCCTGCATAAGTTTAACACATAGGAACGCTTCTGTAACCAGATCAAGTTACATATCCTGAACACTCACAATGGAAACACAGATATTTGAAGACTGACAGCTACTGAATCCTCACCTTTATTCCAGGAAAAGGCATTCAAATCCCACTAAGTCATACCTCTTGTTTGCAGCTGCACAGTGGACTCCACTTTCAAATCATTCAGGACACAGACATATGTTTAGAAGACACTGGCAGGTACTTCAGTCCAAAAGACGGCGGAACTTTGCTTCCATTTTTCAACTAAACCTCATATATGCTCTTAAATATCCTTTTCCCCCCATTGTTTGTGCTTTAAATAGCATTCAAGGCCTCCAAACTGAAGATAAGCTGCCCACTAAAAGGACAGCCACAACCCCACAAGCTCACTCCACTGTTGCTTTAAATGCAAACTACTTGCTATTTCCTCGACCCCCCTGTGAAGTTCTCCCTTGAGCTCCCCCAAACTGCCTGCTGAGGAAAGCAAGACTGTGGCTTGATCCCAGGCTGGATCCATTCTGATCTGCCTCACCAGGTGCAGAGTAACACAGCAGCATGATGTCCCCTGCCTTGCAGGTGCCAACTCAACAGAGACGTGGCCACCTGCTCACCTCCCACTCCAGCGGAGGAGGGAGCAGAGCAGGCAGGACAGGGCATCCCACCCGAAGCAGGTCTGGCTCGTCTTTGCAAGCACCTTTAGCTACAGTGCTGCATCCTACAGGACATGCTCCCTGTCCCTGGAAAGCAAGGCTGGCTTTCAGGCACCACACGCTAATTTAAACCTATTCCCCACTAACCAATAAAAAGAGGATCCTACATCAAAAGATGCCAACATGAATTAAAAAAAAAATAAAGTAATTTTACAGGCAAATAATGTGACAGACAGCATGCTTGTTAATCACACTTGAATAAACTACATCTTAAAGAAAGAACATGCAGGAGAGTCTCCTGTAGTGGATAGGCTTTTCTCATTCCATCAGCTTTCCAAACTAGGAAAAGAGGACCAGAAGTGATGCATGAGTACAGAGGTATCATTCATCAGTGAGTACCATGCCAGCTTTGTGTTCTTCTCTTTAAAACAATTTCTAATATTCATATTTTTTTATATGTACCCTTATACTAGATACCTACTAAGACTGGATAATGCACAGTAACATAAAAAGACAGCATTAAAACTAGAATCAAACTTTTGACTCTCCTCTGAACTATTGTGGAGTCACAAAAAGTAATAATCCCTAAATTCAAGAAACAAGAGAAAGAATAGGACAGGTTTTCCTGAAACATCATCCATTCTTTGATGGCAAATATGAATGGGAAATCTTTCTGTTCTGGAAATGTTTCTGTCACCATAACATTTTTAAGAAGAGCCACTCAACTACAGCAGAGCATGATGAATGCATTTTCTTCTACGAATCTCAAACAAAACTTACAAGCATTTCTTTAATCACTTTCAGGGGTTTTTTTTCCCACTTTAAGGTGTTAAGCAGCTCCCATGTGAAAATGAGGAAACCAGTATTGCTCAAATGAGGAAGAAGGCAGAATTGCCATATCAGGGAAGCAGTCCACTTATTTGATCAGGTGGCTGATAGCCAAAAATTCTAAAATTCTAACGCTGGATCTTGTATTAATTCAACATGAAGCAGCTGAAGTCAGAAGTGTCAGGACTTGCAAAAAAAAGACATCATTTATTTTATTTGCTTGACTTGGAGGTAACTATTGCAACATCTCTTTATTTGTTATACCACCAGCAATGAACACTTATGAACTGTAATTCAGATGAACACTTTACACAGAGACGATCCTAACTATTTTAGTTAAGCTGACTGAAGTCCAGGCCAGGGACAGAGTAGAAAATACTAGTCTGCTTTATTTAAACTGAGCATGACCTTCAAATCACTTTTGCTAAATGAGCCATATTTTCCTTGTCATGATCACTAATGTGCCAGGTTCAGGCTTTTTAGTATGTCCCCCACTATTTACAGCATGGCAATGAGCTTCTTGTTAAAACCTGCCGCTTCCCTTTGAAGCTGGCTTTACAATATAATAACACTAATGTCCTTTGTCCCTGGGGAAGTAGGTGAGGAGGAAGGTGTACCACTGACTGTGAAACAACCCACACAGCCTGGGACCTTTTCAGCAACCCACTGTACTACTTTGCTAATGGACCATGAAATATTTCTGCTGAACTTTAGGTCACTGGATGACTACAGCCCACAAGAGTATTTTCAAAAACCAAAGTGCTTCGAAGTCATGTTGGAAAAACTAATGCTTATTATGCTTCAGTTAAAATGCAATTGCAAAAAAGTTTTCTTCTAGCAAACTACTTTTGCTTTTATTCTACTCCTCCTCTCTTGGTTTGTACGTTCTCACAGTTTTTAACTTAAACATTTTCTAAGTCCAAATTAACCTGATTTTATCCTCTATGTGTATGAATCTCATACAGAATATTCTGTTCCCACCTTGACAAGAGGGCAAAAGCAATTTCTGTTTCTGTGCCTCGGCAAGCAGAGTTAATCATCCCCGGCAGCAATGACGTTACCACTTGGCCCCTTGTGGACACAAATGTTTTGCTTTTGGCAGAGTGCAACATGTAACAGCTATTAATCAAACCCAATTCCCCAGGAAAGGGTACCCCAGTGCATTAGGAGCTTCCACTCACACCCAGCTGCAGACATGCATTGTATTTATGTTTTTTTTAGGACTGTAAAATATTTATAGAAAAGTATGCTTATGTACTGTGAAATTTTTACAGACTGGCATGGAGGGAACGTGTGACCAAATGACTGTTCTCACCTGCCAAAGGACCGATAACATGCTGTTACACAGGAGCACAATCTAAAAGAGCTCAGGCTGTTGTAAATTTTCTATTTTCTCTAGTCCAGTTTTGCTCTAAGCCAAGAAGGCAGAACTCTTGCTGAGGTATTTGTTTATGTGACAAACAGCATCCCTTTGCATTGAAAGACAAGGATAAGTCTGAATAAACCAAGGACTGTATGTAAATTAATGACACGTTGAATTCACAAGCTGCACATGTTTTAAGACAGCCAACAGCATTATTAATAATATACTCCAGCAAATTACCCAGCTCTGGGAAGTTGCATGGCACATCCAAACCCAGGTCCTAAGGCGAGAGCAGCAAGAACACCACCTAATGCTATTAACTCCGACTGCTTCTTAAGTGCTTAACACATTCTGCTGAACAGATTTCCTACACTAAATTCAAGCAGCATCACTGTTCTGAGATAAAATACCTGCATTCCTGTGCCATTTCCTCCACCTTTTACCTGAGTACAGAATAACAATACACAAAAGGACGACCCTAGCAGATGATCCAAAGAGTCCATCTTGCCCAAAATGCAGCCTGCAACTACAACTTACACTAGATGTCTTCAGAAGAGTGCAGAACCAGGGCAGGCAGAGCATGATAATTTCCATGAGTTTTCTCCCAACAACCTGTAACCGATGTCTTTGAATTTAATAGGTCTCGCTGATTTTTTTTTTCCACGGATTTCCTCAATCCCTTTTTCAAATGCTGCTCTGTCAGAAATGTCCTTTATAATGTGCATGAAAAGCAGGATACCAAGAAGAAGCCTGACTGGCTCTCACAATTGTTGACAAAAGTACAGACTCTCGAGAGAGAAGCATGGATATGGAAGGAAACACTTGTGGACTTTGGAGATGCACAAAAATTTGAAAACCACATTTGGAGCTGGAGATGATTGATTACAAAAGCCTTCAAGAGAATTCATGTTGTTTCACCAGTACTCCTGAATGTGTTAAACTAAAAGCTCTAGGAAAAGTGGAGCTTGGAGAAAAACACTTTTAAAACTTACTACAAGAGGAAGAAACATCAAGACCCCTTCCTCTGCACCCCAAGCTGTATCACTTAGGAACATTCCCGGAAGAAGGGATCTTAGTAACCCAACAGAGAAGGAAGAAAACATGAGAGCCTGTCTAAAGGAGCCTAAGCAAGGCACTCTTGCATTCCACCAAACCCAAAGCATTTCATAAGCATCTCAAACATATTTTGGAAGAAGGAACTTATCACAATGGCAAAGTGCTTCTAGCAGGGAGAAGAGAAACCTCAGTAGTGTCTTTAGTACTCAGAGAGTTGCCCAAGCAAGCCTTCACCAGAGTCCATTTTATCACAAGGATTCAATTCCCCTTTCGCTCCACTAGTAGTGTACACATAATACACAACACTGGCTTTATTTACTTCCAAAACTAAAGAAATTCTCATGAAGAAGAACATATTCAAGTGCTTTACTGCTAAAATATCTCACAGGACACACTGCAAAGCCTGATTAGGTGCCTATGCCAGAATACTTCTATATCTATATCTATATATATAATACTACATATCTTACAGCAGTTAAAAACAGAACAGCAATTTAAC
This sequence comes from Onychostruthus taczanowskii, assembly GCF_017590055.1. NCBI lineage: Eukaryota > Metazoa > Chordata > Aves > Passeriformes > Passeridae > Onychostruthus > Onychostruthus taczanowskii. The sequence goes on along the minus strand of NW_024505561.1, from coordinate 3,480,508 downwards.
TTTAAAGTCACCTATAGAAAAGTAGGTAGTTAAATTAATAATCTTCAATTATGAATTTTTAAAAAATATTTTAAAATAGTGTTTTTATACTAACATTCAGACAGCAGCTGAAATCTCCCATCAAAAGCCATTTTTTTCAAAGACCCTTCCCAGTTAAGAAAAATCCAGAAATGGTGGGTTTAGCATGGCCTTGAAGAAAAAAAGGTAGTATTTAACAGGTTGGTCTCTATTGGTCTCTTCTGAAGCTATGTTGCCTTTTTGTGTTGTAAACAGAGATGGCTTTCTGCCTGATTATCTTTGGTCCTCCATGGTGAATAAAGAAAATATTTACTCATGTTCCATGTGATGATGACAGTAAGAAACTTCATTTTCAAAATTCATGCATTTGTCCACAAGAAAAAACAAACAACAAAAAACCCTAAACAAAACCAACACATAAAACTTCAAAGGCTACCTGTGTTGCATTTGACAATACATAATGCAAGCTCTTTCTTTCTGGAATAAAATAAATTTGCATTTAGTGACCACTACTTAGTTGTCAAATAGCTATCGCAAGTTTAGGAAGAAAATGCTTTTCTTCTAAATCTGTTTTTGCAACTGGTGGCAGAAAAGAAGAGACGAGCTTTTCTCATATGACTTGCAACTTCTGGTGAATGTCTGTTTTCCTGAAGTCTTGAATACTTCTATTTAGTCCTGGGGCAAATAATGGAGTTACAACTGGAAGGAGTGCACAATAACCATCTGCAGACATTGCCTACCAAGTAAACATTTTTTTTCCTCTAAGCTCCAGGATGACGAATTTTGGGTTTGATGCACAGTACTGCTACTGACCTTCCTTTTTGCTTGAGCACCAATTAAGAAGCACTGACCCAATAAAAATGGGTCATATCGATCTGTTGTTTTGATTTGTGTAACATGTCTCCCTCTGTGCAAAAAGCTCACCACCCGTTGCCACTTGAAGAAAGTTACTTTTCAACTCAGCTTCATTTTAGAGCGTAACTTCTTTTCTTTTTTTTTTAATTTATAACAAACAGGATATAAAGTACTTAAACACAGAAAGGCTACGTAGAAATCAACTCAGAAAGTTTATTGGCCTACAGTAAGGACACTGGATGAGTTCACACTCATTTTTTTATCATGTGTATAGTTCATTTGTCTGCAACAGTAAGTGGAGATAAACTACATTCAGGTTTCTGTCAGGGAAAAAAATCCCAAACCACAACAAAAATCTCCAGCCAGTACCTTTCAAAAGCAACTTCAATATATGGAGTCTTGGTTTTAATTTCTCTTAGCTTAAAAGTTGAAAAGGGAATGGATTTAGGCAGCCATACAAGTTAGGCAGTGTTAGCCTATGTCTCAGAGCTAATGTCCCTACCTTAAATAAAAAATTTTCTCAATATTTAAATTACAGCTTCTATTTTAACTCAGCTATTTATTGTGAAGAGAGCAGTAGGAAAAAAACACTGAAAAATCAAGTGCTTTCATGCTTTGACACAATGAATTGCAATGTTTTGCAGTGAAAACCGAACACATTTCCTATAAATGGTTTGACAGAGCTCTCTTCCAGACTTTTTTCTACTATCCCTGCTTACTGGTAACTGCAGAGATTTCCCTGTCCTGCTGGCAATAGCAGAACAGGTAAGCACAGGCTGGCATTTCTGAAAGACAAAATTTTTTGTCAAAATTTCTGTGTTACAAAGTGAATAAATAGCAAAAAAGAAAAAATAAATTTGATTTGGTCAAATAAAAAACATCATCAACACCCCTCAGAGATGAAAAAAAACTTATATAAACATAAGAAGTGGACTGTTTCTGTTATGCTTACGCATATTTTTATTCCAGAAACAAGTTTTCAAAAATTACTTAAATGTGTTTTGAATGTGCCTCATTTTAGTGCAATATTTGCTTAGCTTGTAAATAAGAGATTTTATAACTTCTAACGTTCAGCCTGTACATGCTCTAGTCCCAGACAACTGGTAAGAATTCCCTCCATTTCATACAGCATTTCCAGGATAAAACAGGTGAGACATAAAATCAAACCACACCAGAAAATAACCCCCCCCCCCAAAAAAAAAAAAAAAAGAAAGAAAGAAAGAAAGAAAGAAAGAAAAAATAACAACCTCACTCTCAGTCAAAGTTATGTCCTCTAGTAATCCTCTACAACTTTATGGGATGCAAAGTTTGCACTACCAATATTTGGCTTTCACAGAGATAACCACTTTATAGCAATGCATAGGTTCTAGAAATCCTGAAAACCTATTTGAATGGTTCTTCTCCACATTTATCCTTCTGCCCACCACCTGAAAGAACAGAAACCAGAACAGAAACTTTATAGTAAGTGAATAGGATTGTCCACTATTAAAAAAAAAAACAAAAAACAAAAACAAAAAAAAAAAAAAAAAAAAAAAAAAACCACAAAAAAAAAAAAAAAAAAAAAAAAAAACCACAAAAAAAAAAAAAAAAAAAAAAAAAAACCACAAAAAAAAAAAAAAAAAAAAAAAAAAACCACAAAAAAAAAAAAAAAAAAAAAAAAAAACCACAAAAAAAAAAAAAAAAAAAAAAAAAAACCACAAAAAAAAAAAAAAAAAAAAAAAAAAACCACAAAAAAAAAAAAAAAAAAAAAAAAAAACCACAAAAAAAAAAAAAAAAAAAAAAAAAAACCACAAAAAAAAAAAAAAAAAAAAAAAAAAACAAAAACAAAAAAAACCCAAAAAAAACCAAAAAACAAAACAAAAAAAAAACCAAAACCCCCCCCAAAAATACAAAAGATCCCAATAAAAAAAACCCAAAATAACCAACCAAAAAAAAACCCTAAAAAAAACAAAACCAAAAAAAGAATCCACAAACAAACAAAAAAAAAAACCACCCAAAAAAATTTAAAAAAAAAAACAACGAAAAACCAAACCAAACCAAAACCTCCCCCCAAACCCACCAGCCCCTGCCAAAACCCCCATCCCCCCAAAATTATACTCTGAAAAGACAGAAAAGAGAAGGACAACAAAGATGCAGTGGCATTCTAGCTCTATGCTTTCTTACAACAAAAGTTCACTCAATTTACATATTGGGGGAGTGGTCAATTTAATTCCTATGGTTCTGTAAAGTTGAATGGAAATCCACAATTTAAGGTCCCGTATTTTTTCACCACATGAACAAAGCCCATCAGGAAAACAATTAAAGAATAATCCTGCATGATGTATCCTAAATTTCCTAACTGCAAAACTGGAGTCAAAATAGCCACACAAATTAAAAAAAAAAAAATTGAAATCAGAAAAGTAGAAACCTGTCCACAAATTTTAATGTCCTGTTTCAAGAAAATAATTTTTACCTTCCAGTGAAGCACTTCAAACATTACAATCATCACATATACCTTCCCCTAAGTGAAAAGTATGCCGATGTTGTGGTGATTGGAGACCCAGATGGGTTATCTTCACCCAAGGTGATAGCCCAGGTAGTTATCTTCACCAAAGCAAAATATTACTAGTAAGTCTGTTTTAATTTCATTTCTCTTTAAGAAAATAGCCACACAAATTAAAAAAAAAAAAAAAAAAAACAAAAAAAAAAAAAAAAAACCAAAAAAAAAAAAACTAAAAAAAAAAAAAAAACAAAACAAAACAAAAAAAAACCAAAAAAACAAAAACAAAAAAAAACAAAAAAAAATCCCAGAAAAATCATCACCACCTTATACTGACTCCTATTACAACACCCTTCAAGTTAAAGAAGAGAAGCTACTGCAGCACAGTTATAGCTTGCCCATTTCACTGGAAATCTGAAAACATTAAGTGCATTTCATAAAACCTTATCACCTACAAGTATGTTTACAAGCAACTGTCAGTTTTCATTCAGAAGTACAATACTGACAATGGTAGGGAAGAGCTAGAAATTACAAATCTTAAAGGCTCAAAATTAAGCAAAATGAAAGCAAATTAATCATCTCATCTTTGTAACCTGATGATTTTTGTGCAACCCAGGTATAGTGATGATTTAGGCCTCATGGATGTTGAAGAAATTTAATTTAAAAGAGCAGCTAAGAGTGCTAAGCATTTGCAGACAGTATGAAGACTAAAATCAGAGCAGAAGTTCAAAACAAACTGACAAGATTAAATATCATGTTTTACTTCTAATAATATACTGTAATTTTCATAATTAGATTTGCCAAGAGAGTTTCCTTCTCTGTTTCATAACAATAGCCGTAACCACTAAGACAGTTTGCAGTTAACATAAAATTTTTGCCAAGTCATACCTGAAGCCAACTGTGAGGAGTTACAAAAGGATCTCATGATAATGAGTTCACTGGGTGATACAATGACATCAGTTTTAACATAAAGATAGGCACAGTAATGTAGATGAAGGGAAAAACAGACAAATAATGAATAGCAAACACTCAACATTAGGTTTCAATAAGACACTGCTACAGAGGAAAGATCATGTGGACATTAGAAGCAATTCCATGAAGACTTCTGCAAAACATTCAGCAGCTGATGGAGTATAAAACAAGCAGAACATTTGGCACTATCAAAGGAAAACAAAAGAGAATTACACTAGTGTGTACAGACATGGAGTATGTAACTCTGGAATGATAAAAGAGTGAGAGAACAGTAACAGCACGATCAGCACTGCAGAAAGGCTTACATGTACAAAGAGGCAACAGCAAGGCTTTTGACAACAGAAAGAATATGAAATTCATATAGACTGATGATGAGGATCACCACATTTTGACTAGGAGGCAGGGAGAGTTCAGTCATTTACCAGTGAGGAAGCCGTGGAAAAGACAGCTGTTTTTGCACACAGAAAACAGCACAAGGGTGTAGTTAAATGGCAGATGATGTGTTGAAGATCAAAAATACCAATAAGTTAAAAAATAACTTTTCAATTAAAAATCAGATTATTTAAATAGTCATCAGACTCAACAATGGCTACTATGTTTGAGAAGGAAAGACCTCTTCAAAAAGCTTCTCACCCCTGGCAGCTCAAGCCACGCACCAGTCAAGGCACTGCCATCTTCTGTCTTCTTCATTTTTGGAAGGCAGCTCCTTACAAGCGACCTAGTTCTGCAACCAAGACTGGCTACAAATCCATAGGGACACACTGATCCTCAAGCCCCGCTGCAAGAAACTTCACATTTTCATCCCCTAACAAACAAATGTATTTCAGAGATGACAGACTCATCCCACCTAGCTTTGAGCACTTAAATGAGCCATTGGTGACCAAAAAGCACTATCTCCTTCACCCTCCTTGTGCCAAAGGGGAGACAAGCACCTGGGGCCACCACGAAGCCACCAACCTGACTGGACAGACACATGCCCACAAGGACCAGCAGATGGATTGTGCCACTGGCTCTGAACTCCAGAGGAAAGATTTTCCAACTTAAGACAGCAAACAAACCCAAGCACAAACATATTTGCTCTCAGGCCTTACTCTCTCACCTTTCAGTTGTGTTCTCCTCCTCAAGAAACTGGGGAAAGAAGCTGGGACAGAACCAGAGTGAAAAAGCAGAGAGGTGAGAGGGACTGTATCCCTCCTGCCCTACAGAAGTGTCCAACCAATTCTAGCTCCATAGAAGACGTCCAGGATACAGATTCAGTTACAGGTATCACTGTCCAGCTCCTCCCAGTGAGAGGGATGTTGTGCCTTCTTACCACTTAGGACCTTTTACACCAAGGATTAAGCTGAAGGCTTGTTCCCCGCTGGCATTTCGACTTCAAAGAGCTGCTACTGTGGATACTAAAGCCTTTGAAAGTGGCCTTGCTGCACAGTCCTGAGCATTACATGAGGTCTTTAAAAAAAAGGAGGGGGGGGAAAGTGGAAAGTGCACTGGCTTTATAAACACATCAGTGGGGCTACTTTCAAAGCCTTTCATGCCATCTACAATGTGACAGAGAAAATCTTAGAGTTTTTAGCCACCACCCCAACTTCCTTAAAATTATGGCAATAAAGTAATCCACCCCCAAAGTATTTCCCAGCATTAGCAGCAGGGAACTAAAATACACGAGGATATTGTAAAAAAAAAAAAAAAAAAACCAAAAAAAACCCACACACACACACAAAGCAAAAAAGTTTTTAAAGACAAGCACTAGACTCCAGGACAGCGGCGCGCCGTGCTGCCAGAGCGTGTTCAGCATGCCAATAAGGACTGCAGCACTGCAATCCCCAGCACCAGCAGCCCACGCACCGGCGTCCTCCTCTGCAAAAGTCTCATGCCAGCTGGAGGAGGTGCCCCAGGACACACCACTTTTTGGCTACGGGGTGAGGAGATGAAGGTGAGAAAGCTGGCATTGGTCTCCTCACGGCAGAGAGACGCTGTAGCAGGGAATGCTGTGCCACAGGTGAACACAGCCATCAGAGAAATCCCACATGTGTTATCACAGCCTTTTAAGTAAATAAGAGTGAGGCAGTGCTAAAGTCCCGAATCATTAACTGGGTGCAGAGGTATGCTCCTGCCAGCGGTGAGCCTGCCTGTCCTGCCAGGGGCACTGCCAGAGGGGTCTGCTGACAAACCAAGGCAGCGCTAGGCTTGAAATATGCATACAGCTGCTGATAACAGCACTGCAGACAATCTGAAAAGTGGAAGCAAATACCCAAAAAATATTTAAATGGACTAAAATAGGGCTTTGCCAGTCCTTCAAGGCAGCCACTTTACCCACCTCAGCGTTAGCAGGAGTGTCCCACAGAGAGCTGCCAAAGGAGACTGTGAAGGCACAAACCTGACATGCTGAAACCCAGCATTGAAACATCATCCTTCTGAACAACGGAAAAAAATTGAAAACTTGTCACTTGGAAATTGTAGGTTAATTTCAGACTAATTTCAAAACACTGCCTTTGACACCTATAAAGTACATAAGTCATGACAGATTCAGAAAACTAGGGGCTGGGGGACTGCGCCATTTAACATGCCTAAAGTATATATAACAGAGCAGTAGGGGAAAAAAAAAACCAAAACAATAACATAAAATTCCTCAGAAACTCAAGGTAAAAAGTATTCAGTCTGGATAGGAATGAACACTACAGGGTTAAAAAACCAAAAATTTATTTGCCAGGCCTCTTAAAAGCGATCATACACAAAAACTGTACTGAAAAGCTGCCTTCAGAATTCCCATGGAAAAAAAGAAAAAAGGCATTTCTAACCAAATCCTAGCTTTCTCCTTCATAAAACTGCCACAGGTAAACCTTCCTGCATTTTTCCTTACTTGTACTCTCTAATCCTGCCTACTGTCAGAGGTGCTGTATTTCCTGCAGGAGAGAAGACTTTACAGCTCATGAACCTCCAGACTGACCTTGTCTCTATTTATGAGCTCAGCAATGTATGATACCCAGATCTTCCCAAAACACTTCCCAAAATGTTGCTCATCCACTCAGAAACTGATGAAAAAAATAATTATCTAAAATAGAAAAAACTAATAGACTCTGATATGAACCATCTGCTCCTATTTCGTGATCCACTTCTTTATGCAATAACTGTATCACTTAATCCCTCCCACTGTCTTTATTAGCTATTGTTTTTGTAGTATAAAAATCACAAAGATGAAAAAGTATATTTTTATGAGTGTGTGCATATTATGTGTGTATGTATTCGTGGACATATATCTAGGTATGAAAAAGAAGGGAGGAAAAAAAAAAAAGAAAAAAAGAAAATAACTAATAAAAAGAGTGTGAACCTCTGTGTTTATCAATTTGTTTACAGCTGAGCTCTTCTAGCTGGCAAAGTTTCAGGTATCACAAGCCCACCGGGTCTTTTGCCAGACTTACGACTCCAGGAATCCTACAAGTCTTCTGCAGAAGCAGCAAACTGCACACTGGCAGTTCTCAACAGCTTTAGTAATCATCAGTAGCACAAAGAGTCCCCCACATAATTAGTATTTCTTTGTGTTAGTTATAAGGATTTTGCATATAATCCCCTGTTAGGTATGCTCTTCGATCTTCACAGCCCCAGACTTTTCCTTTTTTAGCACGCCTGAAATACGGAACTAAGAACTTGACGTTGCCAGCATTATCGGGGAGAGAGCTCGGTGTGTTAACGGCCCGGTTACAAAAGAACAATAAAAAAATTGTGGTGATTAAGAAGTTGGAAGATTCTAGAAAGGGGATGCATAACTTCCTTCTCCTCGTGCACTCTCTACTCCAAACAGAGCCAAAAAGTTTGGTTTTAAAAGAAGACTATTTAAAAAGAAGACGATGCTATATATCAATAACCAACAACTGTCGCTGCATTTGCTAATAATGTATAAGGAGATTAGTTTAATTAGTCAAACAGTTGATACTGCTATTATTTGAACTAGTTTTCAGCACTGACACTCTCTTGAAATGAATTTTATTTTCCTCAGGCTATAATTTCAGCCTGTTTACAGACCAGTTACATAGCACTGGTGCACATTAGTTAACCATAATACATTGTACTAAACACATCAAAATTAGCTTCACAATCAAAGATTTTAAAAAGACAATACGTACTAACCAACTTTGTTAAAAGTGATTCAGTCATCTTTTGCTAAAATTTTGCAACGGTCATGTTCATAAAAAGAGGGAAAAAATAATTTGACTTAAAAAAAACTGTTTCTTCCCTGGAAGAGAAAAAACAATCCTCAAAGTCAGAAATTCCTAGCACAGTACCACTAATAGCTATCATGTGAAATTTAAATATTAGCAATGTGTTAAAACTGTATGCAAAATAATTCATTTCAATTAAACACCCTATTTTTCATGTATATCAGTATTATAAAAATGGAATATTTTACAGAGCTTTTACAAATAAACACAGTACAGATTACTTCTGACATATTTCTGAGCAACAGAGAAGATAATTCATTCACAGCGGAGGTGATACCTGAGTGCCGGAAATCCCACGCAACATTAAGAGCCATTTTTCTTGCTCAGAAAAAAAAAATGGTAGCACATAATTATCTCACATTTCTGTAAAATGTACACTTACAAATTAAGAAGTTGATTTGCCTTTATAAACACTCTATTGTCAAGCACTATACTTCAGGACCTCTAACTCATTATAAAAAATTCTATCTTAGGAAAATAGAGTAATTCTAAACAAAGTAATTATTCCTTGAAAATAGACAGACTGCAGTCAGAAGGTTACCACACTAATAGCTCTGATGAAATGCACAGAGCGATTAAGAAGAAAAGATATTACTAAATTAAATAGGCACCAGAATCTGGTCTGAAATACATTTAATACCAAATAAATGTAAATACAGAATATTTACTGCCACCTCTACTCTGTAAGCTGAAGGTTCATTTACCTAATCATACAAAGTAGTAGTATATATATGCACCTTGACCAGGAAATATTTTTTTTAATCCTTTTGTCATTTGACTGTCTGTCAGTAGTTTGATACAAACTACTTGACTAAGCGATGAATGCAAATTTTCACTTTGGTAGTCAGGCATAACAAGATAACTCCAGATACTGTGATCTACAAGGTACGGAAACCAGACACTGAAATTTTCTGAAAGTAAGAGAATGTCTCAAAACAGGAAACTGAAAAGTTTTCTCTGAGACCTGTGCATGAAAACAGTTTTATTTGCAAAAACTAAATATTTGTCTCACATTTTACAAAGAAATCTCTTGATAAAGATTATTTTACTTGCTTCTAATTATCAGTCTTTGCCTCACATGCTTAACACAGTCTGCATACGAACAACACATTAAAGCATCAATAGTGATAGAGAGTTAAACATATATATCCATACCCTATGGATTTGTAATAACAATGCTCTTGTTTCATTTGTTAGCAGATCTTGAAATTCTCAAAAGACACAAGGTTGTTTTGACTTAGAAGACTGTAGCCTTCAAAAATAACTAGTTCATGAACTGAGTATGTGTCAACAACCCAGCCACAGGTCACCAGCAAGTACTTGGCCAGGGAGCAGGGAAGTCGTATCAACCTTCCCTGAGTAGAGTCAGCTGTGAGGAGTTGGGAGGTGACATTTTGGGAGTTCTGACTACATGTCCTGTACTTCTCCTTGAAAAACAGGAGGGGCAATGGACAGTAGGTCTATGGACAGTTGGGCTAGAAGGGCCTACTTGCCACAATACTGTTAAAACTTGTGTAACTCAATCCCCGGATAAAGGAAATCTTGAAACTTTTCCCCTAAAATTACATCACTGAAAGGTTTTTTTAGGCAGCAAAGGGTTCTTCTACCTGATTTCTCTTTAAGAAATTGATCTTTAGTCTTCCTCAGTACATACACTTATTTTTTCTATCAACATCCAAGCTGAATACAAGTATGCACTGTACATGGCTATTATAAAACAAATAAGAATGCAACATTTTCTTGTTTTACCAACGGGTAATCTTAGGGGAAAATAAATTTTAAAACCCAACTATAGTATATACTGTACATATAAATGATGCTGCTGTAACACAAGTGAAGTCAGCATGTTAATTTGGGTCACTAACTAGGTGACATCCTGAAAGGTACTGAGCACCACCAATACATATGGCAGTGCGAGAAAGTTGAAAATATTCAGCATATAACAGGATGAAGTAATATTCTCAGAGCCCTCCTGCAACATGATGGTAAAGTGTGCTTTCTATCTAATAAATGATAAAAACAACTGAAAACTACTCTATTCTTCCAGAATTTTACAGACTTCTGCTCTCTCTAGAGTATTTAACATAAATCTTCTTCATTCCTTACTGAGGCTCCTCCTCTGGAAGAAAGTTGATGTGCCCTAGCACAGTGAAATCATTGCTCTAAAAGCCAGCCTGCTCATTAAATTATTCTGCTAGCTGTGTGTTCTCTCATTAAAAATGTATAAAGATCAGATAATTGCAGCACATATTATTAACCTTGTTTTCCTTGTTTTCATGTACAGGTTCTGTTTTGCTGCCTAGACAAAGACCTGGAAAGGGCAGTTTTCTACAGTAAACTACAACAAGCTAAACTACAATATGAAAAATTTCCCCGGATTTCACTGAAGAGCACAAGGAATCACAGCACAGTCAAAAAACCCCATACTTTCATAACAGGGTAAAATAATCTTGTTGTATACTCCTTCAAATCTAAAACAGGCAGTCTTGGCTTCAGCTAAAGCTTCTGATAGGGAATTATTTAGATCAGCCAGTCTAATTCACCTAAATCTTCGAACATAGCTGCTATAAACTTCACAGATTTCAAGGTTGACTCCTTCTCCTTCTTAAAGCCAGGCTGCACTTCCAGACAACAACCCAGCTAAAAATCCAATTAGGGTAGCAGCACTTCTGAAACACACTGACCTATTTCTTTTTTTACTTGTTTTAATATGCATATACTCATGTTCTATTTCTGAAGAGAGCTATTTACACTGGAAATTAATACCATTTGAAAACAAGTTACCATAAAATCCACCTATTTCACCCAAACAGAATCCATTCACGAGAGAAACAGTGTTTCCCCGACTCCCCCAAGCAACACATACAGTATGCAGTATACTGCAGCAAACTCTTGAAACATTCGATAAAAGACAACGATCCTCCTACCTTGTTTAGCCCTGTCTATTCGACACATTCCCAACGTGAACAGGAACATCTGATATAAACAAACAGCCCCATCTTCCCCATCGCGTCATGGTAACTAATCCTCACACCAAACGATGAGCAGCCTGTAATGTTTTGGGTTTTTTTCTCAGAAAGCCTTGTGACTTATCGGGGGATTTTTCCTCAGATGATGAAGCAGACACAGCCTAAACTCTGTTGCTGAAAGACTGCAGCCCTTCCTTCTCACAGAGCCCTCCCAGCATATGGCAGCCAATCACACCCAGCTTCGTCAGCCCTACTGCTCTTAAACTGATCCTAACGGGATGATTGACACGGCAACACAGCACTTCTAATGTGTAAAAACAATGCATCCATACCAATGAACCAGGAATTTCCCTCGCACAGGGAAGGAGTTTTACTGGTGAGGCAAAGCGATAGCTCCATGAAATAACATACACAGCAAAAGCAAACAACTCCCTTTCCCCCCACTGCAACAGCAGCTTCAGCATTTCTTGCACAAGGATTTTCAAAGCTTTTGCCATTCGTAAACGTGTGCACAAACAACATTTCTGAAACTGCAAAACTGCAGTGGTGCTGTTTTGTTTGTAAAGGTGAGACATGCACCATAATAAATCAAACCATCTGTCTTTTATTTTAACATGCAGCCAAAACACGCTCTGATTCAGGCAGTAATATTCTCATTTTAATACTGCATAATCTTATGTGCAGTGTCTGCATTTAACAGCAATACACCCATAACACCTTTTTGATTATTTCAGACCGGTTGTTAGGAACTGCAGGTATGGGATGCTTTTCAACGAAAATGCAATCTATATGATGGTGTTTTAATTCATATCCATGGCAGACAAATCCCATCAGCAGCATCTAAACTGAAGTCCATGCAATTAGCTTGCAACTGATGTTCATTTGTGTCAGGGTTCTGGCATAAGGACTACGATACCAGTTGCCATTTTCAAGTCAAGCAGTGGGCAGCTCGACACGCTTGGTACACGAGGTCTGCTGTCAACAAGTTTTACAATAAATTTTTCTAAAGTTTTAAAACATGAGAAAAAAGCAGCCAAGGATTATTAAACAAGAGTTGCAATTAAGAAAAATACAAAAAGGAGCTTAAGCTGAAAGTCAATCTTTATCCAAAAAGGGATAAAGATTGCAGTGCAACAGTACTTTAGGCAGCAGTTTAGGCAATTCAAGCCATTACACAAAAAATGTGTAAAATGTGTATAAAATGCCACTAAAAGTTTAGAAATATGAATAGACAAGAGGAAAACAAAGCTCTCATTCACTGGCAGCTCTGTCCCAAGGCCCCATTGTTTCCTGTGGACTATTTTGCATATTATAAACACAGCTTCCCAAAAATCCATTATTCCTCTATCCAGCAAGCAGCAACTCTCCTTTGGGCTCCACCATCTCCCACACAATTTATGAAAACCCTCCCCTTCCAGGCATGGCTGAAATGTGTTCCTGCCAAGAAGGTTCCTGCCAGGCAGCCCTTACTTGCTGTTCAATCACCCCATCCATTCTTCTCTATTCTGCCCTATATAAAAAAAAAAAAAAAAATCCAAAACAACCCTCCTCAAAAAAAACCCAAACAAATGGCTGATTCTGGTGGGTTCAAGAGACCCTGGGACCCTGGGGACAAGGGTGGTAACTCCACCCATTATTAAGATGGCTTGGTGCATCTCGTCAGGATTTTCCACATTCTTTTGACTCTGCCAAACTTGAGCTGCCCTTGTTAAAAATTTTCCATGCTGGACATCTGCTGCAGGATTTATTGACTTTTCTGCCAAAACACAGTTTGCCTATTTCTGAGATAACCTAGACAAAAACATGTTGCTCTGCCATCCTTGTAATTCACTGAGGAACTCTGGCTCCTCTGCCCACGTTGGGGCAGCTTTGAAATTTGGCAAAGTGCTGATCCCTTGCTTTTTTGATGTTGTTTTTCAGGGTGTATTTTTAATATATTGAGGGGTTTTTATGTTTTGCTATGCATATGAAAATATTTTCCTATTTGACAAAGCTTTAAAACCTGCCAATATTCAGCTGACTCACAGCATCTTTTTAATTTTTGTTTCTGATCCCTACAGTGCAAATCTCGGAAAGTGCTCTGCAGTAAGCGTCTGATTCCTTCAGCCATCCGTCCATATGTGGCTGGAAAGGCACCAGCCCCACAGTGCGACTGAGCATGTAATGGGCTCAAGTTACAGGAGATTAGCAGGATTTCCCCTGTAACTGCTGCTCCCATCTGCCAGAGACCAGACATTGGAGCTGACAGCAGGAAGACAACCTCGCCTGTTGCTCTCGTGACCCTTCGGCTGGTGCCCCACGGACGTGCGCGAGACAAGTCCTTCAGAGCACTGCACAGGGGATTGTCAGAAGGGTCAGCTGGGCCAAAACATACCACGAGGCCGGGCAGAAAAGGGAGAGAGTGATGAGAGGGAAAGGGAGGAATAGATGCAAGAGCCAGAGCCTGGCTGGTCTAGTGGAGCAGGTTACAGCACAGAGCAAGATGGTGCCCCTGCCAGACAAGGGAGAGAAAGCAGCACAGGCAGCACCAGCCAGCAGGAGCCGGCCGCCCTCTCCATAGACCCATGTTCATCCGTACCACAGCCCCACCGAGAGCTTCTGTGGCCCATTAGTTTGCTCCAAAAGAGGGAGGAAACTTGAAAGCTCCCATAACCCTTCCCACTAACACAGCCCCTGAAAAGGCACGGGTTCAGCACTGGCTGCACAACCCAGTTTCTTGTGCTGCTGCTTCACAGTGCACACACTGGTCTTCAGCCACTGCAGAGCTTTAACTGCAGTAAAATGGGGCTGGGGTGCTTCCAGATAGCATTCCTAGGACTTCCAAACCACAAACACAAAACTAGCAGCCACACACCCATTCAGATCCTCATGTTGGTTATTATGTTATAGATTCTCCCACGACAAAGGATCAGAAGACCCTTGACTCAGTTGGGAGCGCTGAAAATACATCACATCCCATTTGCAAAGCCTTTAGCTAAGACACATCAAAAAACTCAAGAGAAAATATATGCTCTTTCTCAAAAATGGCACCTGAGTAGTACCATAGTAAGGCACGACTTCATGGACTGCAAAAAAAAAAAAAAAAAGAATGTTAAAAATAATTGCTCTGTACATTGAGGAGTGAGTAGTTCTCAAATGGAGATGTACCCATGTACCCATTAATTTTTCACATCAGTTACAAAGAAAAAGGCCAGAAATTCAGTTTTCAGTCTGATTTATACAACTATATTCTGCATTTAATTGCAAAACAATATCATCTTAGAGAAGCTGAGAAACTCACATGTCAAACTCAACAAAGAATAACAAAGGTAAATTCCCAACTCAAAAAATGCCATCTGCTCTGCCTGATATGCTCCTGTAATTAATGAATCAACGGAAAAATGCTTCTATCAGTGACTATTAGACACAATTTTCTGAATGGTCTTGATACAACTTTTGGAGAAAAGTGAACTATTTTGGAAGTAATAAAGAGGAGGAGAAGTGAAAAATGCAGAACCCACGCAGTTATTTTTCCTTCCTTACTCTTGAATCACAGCGATTAGGTCTAATTCCAGAAACAACAAAACTTGTCAATTTAAAGAGAGTTTTGCAAGAAGGGTGGAACATATGGAACACTAGCACCAAAGTCACCAAGCAATTTATGTGATATTCAGTTGCAGCTGACTGATGATTTTGAGCTGTGCCTAGAAGACCTATGGCAACTGTGATGTCTTGGTAAGTTTGCCAATGACAAAAAGAACTGTAAAACTATTTCCTGTGTCAGTAATAGACTCTTCCCTTAGTAACTTCCCACAACTGTTACTACGAGCAAAATTCAGCTTTGGTAGCTATGGTCTGAATGACAGCATAAAGAAAAGTTAAAGCAGCTGCCAAGATTTTAAAACTAGGCACTCATGCATAATACCACCGATGCCAGCTTTTGCAAAATACCTCAATCTCTATATTGGGGTTGAAGGGATGGTGGAAATCATTATTAAGTTAAAAATTTAGAGAGTAATATCAAAATTCCAAATTACTAACTGGGAACAGGTTCTGAAAGGATGGGTCCAATTTTTCTTTTAAAAATAGGCTTATCACAAGAACTTTAACTCTGGCTTTTCAATTGTTTTAACTTCCTACCTCCCAGACATCCCAACATCTCCCTAACCTAGGAAAACTGGAGATTGTGCACAGAAAGGAAAACAGACTATTCTATTTTCATCATATATATGCTGAGAGAAATATAAAATGGAAATGCTCCACAGAAGCAAGCACATATTCATGTTACATGTTAGGAATCAATCTTACCAAAATTAAGGTGGCTCCTGGAGGCTTTCCAAATGCTCTCTCTCCTTCCACTGCTTGCACAAGGAGTTTAAGCCATGTCTAAATTGTGAGATCCAAACACATGGTTTCAGGCACACATCCAGTCTGCACCCTGACTTTATTTTAGGATGACACAAATTCCCCATCGGGATGAAAATTAAGTACATGTGCACAATTCCTTTAGAGGGTGGTTCCAGTTGGGAAGGGTGATGAAGGCATCAGCCAGAGAAGAACTGCAGTTCACTCCAACCAAGATATTGTAGCTGAATGTTTGAGACACATACACCAGGTGCCATGGAGAGCTGAGCTGCCTCAGGATTGTAGCCTTATGCACTTAGCTTGAAATACATTTGACCAAATATAAACAACCACATTTCACTGAGTCACTCTACTCCCCCTCTCTCTTTATAGTCACTGAAGAGAAATAGGCATTTGTGGGCTGTGATTCATCCTATCCCAAAGTAGCTATTCTAAGAGATTCCATCATATCCTAAAAGCATCTGTGTTTCTGTATTGGTTACCTGAGATGGTCACCCTTAGGCTTCTTCTATCATGTCCTTCATTAAACATGTAGGAGATGAAATCTTACTACAGAAGAAGCCTTATTACGAACATAAATATTTAGATATTTCAGTTACATACACTGAATAGCACTTTAGATTTTCAAAATCAATTCAAATAACTAAAGACATTAGCATAGAGCTAAAGGACACCTGTATTTTGACAATGTACAGTTACAGCTTTGGTGTAAATCCTCAGCTTGCCATAAGCATGTTCCAGCTATGTTGCTATATAAGCTACATAAGCTTGTTCTCTAAGCTATGCTGAACATGTTCCAGGTTTTTTTTTCCCCGACTGAACAGCAATCTTTGCACTCACTCATGCTTTCCTCCTCTGAACAACTGATGGACATCAAATTAACCTAAGAAGAGTTGAACCGGGATTCTCCTCGTGATTTTCTTTTTCGCTTTGGAAGGGGACATTTTAGGGGAGACAGAAGGTTGGTAAAATAACCATTATCTTCCTGACTCTATAAGGCAGATACTATAAACTGGCAAAATAATAAGCTCAGAAAAATAAATTGGCAAACCACCTACACTGCCTTACTCTTAGAACACTGACTTATGCAAAAGTTTTTTCAGGAAAGTGATTCTGTTTTTCTTCATGACAGCTGAATAAAAAGCCGTCTTCAGTTTGCTCATCTGAAACACCAAATCATAGAAGTATTAAAATGTTAAAACTGAAATTTTAATCATCCAAACCCAGATAGATATCTAGTTTCTTCTAGATGGCCTAGAGAATTTCTGTTGGCCTTCAGCGGCCATCGCTGGAAGGACTGGGTTACTGGTATGTCTTATATTTGCCAGTCCCACACAGATGTCCCAGATATAAAATTGTCTAGTGCCATTTTAGATACCATATATTTAGATACCTGTACCCATCCAAAAATGCAACCATTTCCTCAGAAATATTCCTATCAGAACAGATCTTCCCAAATCTTCCAGCAGAATGTAAAAGGGTTATATACAAAACAGAAACCCTTTATCATTGGCTGTTGAACCCTGTCCAGAATATGTTTTATGAATCACAAGGAATCACAGTGTAAAAGTATGAGCACTATTTAAGCCAGAAACATATATCATAAATTCAAGATAAATCTCTCTCTGCTAACTGACTTCATGGCCCCCTAATTTGTACAATACACGCCACAGCCAGGGACTTTACCTGATGGAAGCCTCCTGAGCCTTTGACTTCAGCTGAAATAAACACCAAATTCTTAAGCCTTCATAAAAATGTATTGGAAATCCATGTGGTTAGGAAGAATGCTTCCCAAATGTGTCAAATTAAGAAGCGAGTGTCGTACCTTTAAGTTTTTAATACTCAATTGGAAAAAGCGCAAAGGTGTAATCCAGCACTACCCACTAATGCATAAATCATCTTTAGTGAGACCCCCATGTACTGGGAAGTTCTTCCATAGCTGATAAAAACATGCTCCTTCCTCCTCAGACCCCTCCATGACTAATTTCCTCCATACCCATTGTTCTGGCCTCAGATTTGGAGTAGTTCCTATTCAAACCCACAACAGGAGGAAACCGTTTGATAAATCACCTTTTCATAAAACCTACGAACCTCAGCCACAAAATCACGTGGGCATTGGAAAACCCCCTTGTGTTTCAAGGAATGTAGTGGAGGATGCATACACTAAACTTCTGCCCCTTATCTTGGGGATTTCCAACATACTGGGAAGACACAGGAGCAAGAGTTGTCCTCCAAGAAGCTTGTAAATGACTAAAATTAGTACTTCATGTAACTATATGAGAGATGTATTCCAACTAAGTTTTCTACATACAAACCCAGTATTTTTTAAATCTATAAAGATTTGGTTATCAGCCTCAAATGTATTTGAAATCCTGCATATAATTCAAGCAATGGCTCCAAATAATACATCTTTAAATGAGTGATGTAATGAGAACTCTCTAATTATCCTTTAAATCAAAAGCTCTATTTTATTAATCCATTATAAACCCAAAGGGAAAAAATGCTACAGAAACTGAGCTACATTTTGAATTTTCCCATCTTCAATTAGCACAAAAATAATTCAACTTGCTCTAATTCATTAAAATTATGCAATTGTTTTTGCACACAACTGCAATACAGGTGTAAAACAATCTAATTTAAGAGGTGATGCTGCCTCCCATTTCTCTACAAACTGCCTCTTAACAGCCTGAGTCTGTAGGGTAGATGCTCAGGGGCATGCAGCAAAATCAGCAAGCAATCTCCACTGTAAGCAGAGAAAATAGGCTCCAGGAAACTTCACAGAAAATGAAAGCCAATTGGATAATTTTTGTTTTTTAAAATCAGTAAGAGCAGCTTTCAATCCCTCACCCTTTTACAGCAATTAATAACCCACACATGTAAGAGCAGAGGACTCTATATAATTAAAAAAGCATTTCTTTGGCAAGAAGAGAGGGCCTGGAGTATGTAAGTGCAGGGTTTTATTTCTTTCTGTGAAGTATGGATGACAGGTAGGAGAAAGCTATGCCAAGTGAACTGTTGGCAAGCAACTAGTCTTTTGGTTAACAGGCAGTTCTGTTTTGTGAAGTCTATGAGCTTGTGTTCACTTATGCAAGCTTTTCTTTAAACATTAGATTTAGATGCATTCAGTCATGAGTTTTGCACCAAATTTTCATTTGCACCTCAAAAGAGGTTTCTTTGTTTCAGCTTGTTTTCTGATTACTGTGAAGTGTCAGGAACACTTTGTTGTATAATGCTTTTAAACATTACATGTGGATCTTTGCCTAATTACTCTGCCACAAAATACTATACACATGAACATGAACCTTCAGTTTTCCCAAATGTCATGTAGCAGAAACCAAGAAATAAGTAACTGTAAACACAAAGAGAAACAAGAATTGTTTTCACATAGAAAAAAATAAGCAAACAAGTATGAGTAATGCAGGGCAAGAAACAAGGTCCTCTAGCAGAAGCACTGTGTGGGATAAAATGGCATCCAACAGCATGACCTCTGAAAACAGCATGTTTCAAGTAGCACGTGTCAATATTTAATCCCACCACCTGAAAAATGAAGTAAATTACAGAAAAAAATGCCTCAAAAATCTAAATACATACAGGACTTCATTCACCAGAGATCCAAAGATGGAATGGAGAGTTTATTTGCAGGGAAATGTCTATAAAGGGATAGCATCCAGCTTTCTAACACAGCTACTTCACCCATTCTGTATTTTTCTCCAACTCTCCTTTTCGTCTTGCTCTCAAAAAAAAAAAGTGTTATAATTTGACAAGACCATTCATTTGGCTGTTCCCCTTCATATCAGTTCTAATAATGATAAAATACAACCACTAACATATTAGTAGAGCCACAATAAGATTAGAATATATCCTCTCTGCTACCTTTGGCTTAAAGGTAGTACTACTAAGGAAAGGGGAATGCAAGGAAAAAGTACAAGATGAAGATTGCACAGGTCTTTTACTGTGGGGTGTATAGTCTTATAAACTTAAGATTTTAAACTAAATTTCACTGCCCTTTTGGGAACTGTAATGCCACCTCATCCCCCAAAGCTGTTCTTCAGCAGACCCACGAGAAGAGGTTTGCCTGTTAGGGCAGAATTGTATTAACCATCAAAGAGTTCTGTCCCTTCCTTCAGGGACAGGTAAGAACAAAAGAAACCTGTTGACAAAAATATTCTGCTGGTCCTCAGGCCATAAATACTAACAACAATACTAATCTAGGTATAGTACACTGAAACATTACTGTATGAACTAAAAAAGCTGTATCGAGGACATGAAAGTAAGTTTACCACCAAACAACCCACAGTAGCTGGTCAGCTCAGTCCAAAATTGTTTAAAAAATTATTCATTTGAGAAGGAAGGTGGAGGGGAATTTTCCTAGAAACTTGGATTGCGAAGAAACCTAAGGGGCTTTTTTACCTAGTCCAGCTTCTGCCTCAAAAGAAAACTATCATCAAGAGCAGACTGGGTCAGCATTGCTTTGCCTTGATGAATCCTGAGAAGCTCAGAGGGCAGATACTTGCTCCTCTGGGTGACCTGCTGGTGTGTTGCACTACTCTGCTAGTAACAAGATGTTTCCAACATCCAGCCTGAATCTCCAAAGAAACAATTGGTTGTCACTCTCCCTTGGTGTCACCTGGCACTACTAAGTACAGTTTGGCCCTACTATTTTCATAACCGTTCTCCAACAGCTGTAACAGCTACTGGACTGTCCCTTGCCTACTTTTCGTCCAAGCAAACAAACCCAGCTCCCTCAACCTAGACCCCTACTCATAAAAGTAACTTTTCAATGGAACTAGACATGGCAATGAAACTTCATCTGACCTAGAAGTATCACCTTGACAAAAGCCATGACCACGTGCTCAATTAACACTGGATGAACTAGAAAGACTTCTGCTTTTCTCTTCCCTTTATTACTGGCTACATATACAAGGGACGACTACTCAGATGTTTTGCATTTGCTTCTTTTGATTCCTCTTTGTACTGCTGACAGAAGGGATATGTTAAAAGCTCTGCAACCTGTACAGAAATGTCCACAGAATTTCAGACCATTCTATTTCAGTACTCTCAGACATTTTGCATATTGAATGCACTTCTATTTTACAAAGGTATCTGAAATCAAGCCACCTAACAATAAAAAATGAAGTTACCAGTGCTTATTTTCTATAGGTGATCTTTATGAGTCCTTTAAAAACCCCCAAATTTTATCCAGCTGTTTCCAATTATGGCCATCTCTAAAGATTTTTTTTTTGAGACAATGTAACTTCAAGAGTACTGGCAACTAAAAAAAAAAAAGGGGGGGGGGAAGTCAATCAAAAAATCTAACCTTTATGGATATCCATTCATTCTGCTCCCTTTTCAGTCTATTATGCAGAAATCAACAAATAACTAAGAACCCGCTGACAAAATCTTGCTGGAGTAAGCAAAGTGGAACTACAGCAGTTTCAATTATTCTTCCTGTTTAGAAAATTCGTTATCTCAATCCTAAAAGCCTTCTGCACAGTTCTGCACTAATGACATTTTCCCCCACCCCAGTATGTTTCCAGCAGCAGACTCCACCAGGGACTCAGCAGCAGTGGGGACCAGCTCTAGCAGATTAGGAACTGCTCATACCACATAAGGAGAAACACTTCAGTCATCTTTGAAATTTGTAAAGAATGGTGTAAGCTTTCCAAAAAGCAAGTACAGTGCTGTAGCAATCCTGTCAGCCCCAGGGCCATCTCCACAATTCAGATGACCAAACTCTTCTGCTGCCTTGTGAGGGAGGAGTATTGAGATCCACCCAGCTCTGGCCTCCAGTTATTGCCACACCATTAGTCAAGTGGCCCCTTTACAGCCCAGGAAGTGAACAGATTTTTCTTCTCCCTTCCTTTAACTCCTAACAGCAAGGACAGGTTATTTTAAAATAAAAAATGACTGCCTGAAACCACCAACACCATCTTCTGATGGAATGTGCCTTAATCTTAACATTACTCTGCCCTCATCCTTCCTGTCCACACTCACCACAGCTCCCATAGGAGGTATATCCAGGTCTAACCATTCCCAGGATTCAACAGCTTGTGCCTCCAAGACAAATCACATGCCTCTCTTGTGGGACCCAGCAATTCGAATGACATGGCACACTTCTTCTGCCAAGGTATAAACTGGACTGGGTTGTCCATGGAATTAGAGGGAAAGAACCAGAGAAATCAGATACTTTCTGGTAGCTTCAAGTAGCAGAAGAAATACACTCCACTACGAACAGGAAGCAAAGAGCACAAAGCATTATGAAATTAAGTGAATGAATTGAGTAATGTAAGACCTATCTCTAACTGCCAACAGGCAACACACAATCCCGAGAGTGAAATACATGACATGCATTGCATCACCCAAAGCTCTCTCTAGATGAGATATAAATCCCATGTCTTTTTTCCCTGCTCCTCACAATACAGCGTCCAAGACAAGCAGACACCAAGAAGCACTTTGTTCACGTGTTCTGCAAATGTGAAATGTAAGGTGCTTATATTAAAGCATCTTTATTAACCTGAAAAGCCAAAGCTAAAATTTATTCACTCGAAGACTACCATAAAGAACCAGCTTTAGGAAGGCTAGCATTAATATCATGCAATGGAAGGTAGCAGAATGTCCCAGAATTACAAAGCTTGAGAATTTCAGCAGATACTTTGACACAAGGTTGAACATGATAAAATCCCCAAACCTTATCTTTAAAAAAACCTTATTGGCTTTTTTAAGAAAAGCCAATTCCTCATAGTCTTCTTGGCACCTTCACAGATCACACCTGGAACAACCTGCAAAGCTGATCATATTTTTGACCTAACACTTAACAGAGAAGTTGAACGTTATGGATATCACAACACTATGCAGTTATGGAAAGAGCATTGCCTCATTCAGGAAGTGAAAGCACGACCAGCTTCCCAGGAACCAAAGAAAGCCTAAGCAAAGTAAGGACTGAGAAACTCCAAAATCTTGCAGATCTCATCAACAGCAGCAGGGCAAGGGCCTGAGGGCTCAGAGACCCACACATCAGCAACAATCAAAACCACAGCCAACTCCTGACAAACACGGCTCCCGTAACATACCCAAAAAATTACCTTGATGTTATCTATCAGTATCTCACCACAGACATAGGACAGAAACTCAAATGAAGAAATGACCAATAAATGCTGAATAATCAAAGCCTATGCTAAGGCTTTCTATGCTCAAGGCCTATGACATCCATACAGACATACTGAACAGCACGGAAATACACATTTGTGCACACTTGGAAAGCCCTCTCAGGAAACAAAACCGTGCCTCGCCCACATCCACCAACAGCCAGCTCACACAGCTCAAGCCAACCACATTTAGACATCACCTCATCTTAAAACAGGGTGTCTTTTTTTCTCTGAGACCTGCAAATTCAACCAGTCTGAAATCATTAACAAAATACTTGGAAGCCTTCTTCCCCCTTGAAAAGTAACAGTCCTACTACTGCTGACTGTTCTGAGCAACCACTGGTTAATGCCAAATCTCCCATTCCTGAAAAAGATAAGCAGCAAAACCAACTATTGGCCCACTTCAGTAAGCTAAACGGGACAGACCAGGGACATCAAACTAGAGAAAGGGCATGGATCTTTCCATATTTCAAATTACCTCTTTTCAGAGGAGGTATGGGATGATATAAACTCAGCCTCACAGATCTCCTTTTTGATACCATCAGCCATGAAATATTTGCCTCTCACCAGGGGGGATACCTCAAAAGGGTCCACAAAAATATAGTTTGGGTCCCTCCTAGATAAACTAGGAGCAATGGAGATAAGCCAGCAGTAGAAAGGTGCTTCCACATTACCTCTTCCATTCCCTGTAGAGACCTACAAAGCTCAGTTCCCTATACACTACTTTTTAACATCAGCGTCAAACCACCAGGTGAATTAGCCAGCAACAGTCTCAAATTCTGCCAACGTGAAAACACAACAGATCTATTCAACATTCAGCACAAACGACTGCAGCACCATCCAAGCAAGGAGGAATAGCTGAAGTTAAATCTAAACCTAGAATTCAGTGGAGAACAGAGGAAAGCCCTGTCAAGAGTGCAGCCACAGACAGACCCTAGGTTTGTTGCTTTAAGATACATGATCCCAGCTGGTCATAGGTCAGAAGTATTTCTGGACTTTACACTGACATTATACTTTCATACTGAAACACTACTCAATAACAGCATTGCTGTCTCAGCTCTATCTAGGCAAAGAGTCATCTGTGTCCCCATGGGCAGCCCATGAAGCCTTCCAGTCTAGGAAATCCGATTACTCCAGAATGTGTTATGTCCTTCCTTAGGAACACAGTGTGATACCATCATCCTCCCATCTTCCAGGCTGCATCCTCACAGAGCTCAAACATCTACCCGCTATCTTACAGCTCTCCAGGCCCCAGCCCTGGGCAGCAGCAGCAGGGCTACCTTGGGCTCTGCAGTGCTGCATTCACAGAGGAATAGCCCCTGACAGTCACCACTGCCATCGGTCACCCAACGCGTGCTCAACACGGTGGCATGCAGCTGCAAGGCACGATAAACTGTTGAGTCCTTCAGCATTTCAAGATTTTTGAAGAGGTCTACTCTTTCTTCATACCTGTAGTTGATTGAGCCATGTATTTTTATTCTGAAGGTAGTTGAGTGTTTTGATACTGTGTTTCTCTAAAGCCCTAAGCCAAACGATTGTGTCAAATGCAGTTACCAAAAATAATCCAACCACAATGATCAAGACAGCAAAATGCACAGGGAAAGAAAGTATCAGCAGTAGAAAAGAAAGAGATTGTTTTTGTTTTTCAAGGTTTATTCATGAGAAATGAGTAACTTGAAACTGAAAAGCATTTTTGATTAACACTCTGCCTTGACTTTCATTTCAATGACATTTTAATGAACACTTTCTAAGTAGCTCTACTTGCAAATGAACGTGGGAGAATATTGAAGAAAGGTAATGGGAGGGGAAAAGAATAATCCATCAGTCATTTTATTTCTTAGGTGCCTCTGAGAAAATAAATAATAATTCATCAGGGGAAAAGTGATCCAGCAAAGATTCGACTGTTAAAAGACATCTAGAAAGGAATATTAAGTAGAATGGAAGAGTCTGAATTATGATAGAGGGTTATAAAGAAAGATACAGTGTGATCTGGAAGCCAATTAGGTGACTTTGTAATTCTTCAAAGATGAAGGCAGTGTGTTCACATCTGTCCTGAGTACTTCAGCCACAGAGAGCTAACAATAAACTGTCAGAAAAAAATTTATAGAAGAGCAGTAAATGTGATTGTAGGACTGGCTGGAGCCATGAGAAGTGAGATTTCTACCCTGGTAATTGACAGCATGAAAATACCTTCTTTGATAACAAGTTTAATGTGTTTCATAGTTCTTTATTTCTATTTTTATTTCCAAATTCAACAAAATTCAGAAACTTTCTAGTAGAACTATAGTAAGACCTGTGAGGGCCTATTAAAAGGGGAGTGAGGAGTGAAGGCAATATAAACAAGAAAACGGTTTATTCACCTATCACGGCATGACTTTCAGTGAGAACATGCCAAATCTAAATAAATTAGGCTATATAATTCTACTTGGCAGCATAAGGAGTAAAATAATCACATAGTGTTGCTGAGATTCCAAGAGTTACCCAGAGGACGCAAAAAATCTAACACCATCAGGCAGCAATGGGAATACCAATTTAATACACTTTTTCTTTCTTCCTGCCATAAATCAGGACAAAAAGTTAACAGAACTTTTTCCAGTGCCTTGTAACCAAGCTTTTAACCCAAGGAAAAGCAAAACTAAGAAGGTTCCCCAAACGGCAGTCACATGCCATTGGTGGCAGGATTCATGTACTACTTTGCTATGGCTGGTATTAAGTTTAAGAAACCCTAGGAGAAAGAGCATTTAGTACTGCACAGTACAATTCCAGAGACTGCAACCAGCAGAGAAACTGCAGAGCATCTGGAGTATAAGAGATGAAAATTTCACCCACCAAGTGTTAGCAGCAAGTAGACTTTATTTTTAATCTTCTTATGACAACTGTTATTCTATAAAAGCCAAATTTAAGAAAATGATGCTCAGATGAAGATTTCAGCATCGCAATCCCAAACACACCAATTCCAAAGATTAGAGATCTTGGCAGGGCTGCTGTTGACTGAACTCAGGCCATTTCTTCAGAGAGAGGGCCATAAATAACAGAGGAGGTAAGTTTCAGAGGAGAAGATATGTTCAAGTGACCCATGTTACATCATCCACCCACCTATGTGAACAATGCAGATAGGTACCACTCCTGTGGTGATGGCAGGGATACCACAACAAAACAGCCCATCTCTTCAGCTGCAGGAAAACAGGCACTGTCCCGCAGCTTACCTTGCATGGACAGACAGACCCCCACACTGTACAAATCACCAGGGTGGCCCACTGCTATTCCAAATTTCACTGACATGGAGATAAGCAATAGCATATGCTTGCAACTATGGCAAACGCTGAAAACTGGCATGCCCAGGCTGAGAGCTCCAGCCTGTGGCAGAAGTTCTGTTGCCATGATCTCCAATGAGCCACACTGGAGCTGGCACCCCACCACCACCTTATCACTGGAGAGAGAAAGCGCAGGGCTGGCTCTACCCAGGGGTTCAAGCATCCTCTAAAAGCTTGAGGTTTACAGTGCACAAAAGGGCCTTGTCCACAGTGGGAAAAACTACATCCCTTCCAGCAGCAGTATCAACTGTACTCAACCAATGCAAATAGTATCAGTGCCAAATACAAGCTACAAATTGACATAATTGATGCCGAACCAACTATTTTTTTAACTTGAAATATACTCAGAACCTGTATGAAAGTCGCTTTCCACTAGTCCTTGAGAGTAACTTTAGAGCATTTCCCAGAAGAGTTGAAATATGTATTTGGCCCTAAAGCTTACCGCAGGTACCTTTTTCATTTGCACAGCATGGTACGTGCGCACACGAAGGGAAAATAGAGGACAGATGGCTAAATCTATGCATATTTACCAAGGTACGAATACCACGTTAAAATCATAAGCACTAGGCCAAGTCACATGTTTAAAATTAATTACACTTCCGCTACTACCTACAAGTCCACACTGCTTTAAAAATCTACAAGTCTGAACAAGATACGTCAGTGTGACACGATCACTTAAGTATATTAATCCCACATGGATATCCTCTGCAGCTGAATTAAAGGCACACAAGTTATTCCTTGCTACTGCTCAAATACGTATTCAGCCACATTACTGCTGTCTGTTTCCCTCCCAGCAGAAATGTAAATATGCCCAAAAGAAACAGAAAACAAAACATCTGGAAACAGAAGCCTATAGGCAACGTTCTCATAGTTCAAAAAATATGTGTGCATATTCTGTGCTCATGCAGACAACTACATATGTACGTACAAAGAATAAGTATATAGGGTATCCACACAAAACCAGGAGTAAGAAAAACATTTAATTTCTGACAGTTTTCCCCCCTCTGCCACACTCACCTTCAGGGGTGGCAGTCCCGTGTCGTGTCCCCCCCACGAACCTGCCCAGCGCTATTCCCCGCTGGCTGCAGCGAGCCCCCGGCGCAGGGATGAAGCGGGCGGGCATGGAGCGGGGAGGGAGAATTTGGAGGAAGCCGCTGGGGCGGCCACGGCCCCACGGGGCCCTTTCCCTTTCCCTTCCAGAAGTAACACAAAGTTATGACTCCCGCTCGCCGCTCTCCCCGCTCGCACGCCGTGCCAAATGCTGAGTTAACAAAACCATAAATCACTGCTGAACCAGACGCGACGGGCCGGCAGCAGCGCCCGCCGCCTCTCGCCCCCGTCCCACGCCGCGGCGGCTTCCCTAGGGAAGGGAAGGGGAGGCGAGCGGCGGGGGCAGCGGGCACCCGAACGGGCGCGGGGCTCGGGGCGCCTTCCCGCGCCCTTGGCGGCGGCAGCGGGAGGGACCGCGGGTCCAGGTGCGGCGGGACGGGCGGCAAAGCGG